>NW_025115925.1:0-1015 GCF_004010195.1 Chiloscyllium plagiosum
GAGCAGTTTGTGGGGAATCAGTCGTGGAGCAGTTTGAGGGGAGTCAGTCCTGGAGCAGAGTGTGGGGAGCGAATCCTGGAGCAGTTTGTGGGATATCAGTCGTGGAGCTGTGTGAGTGGATTGAGTCCTGGAGCATTGTGTGGCGAGCGGGTCCTGGAGCATTGTGAGGGGAGTGAGTCATGGAGCAGTGTGTGGGGAATCAGACCTGATGCAGTGAGTGGGGAGTGAGTCCTGGAGCAGTGTGTGGGGAGTGAGTCCCAGAGCAGTGTGAGGGGAGTGAGTCTCGGAGCAGTGTGAGGGGTGTGAGTCTCGGAGCAGTGTGAGGGGAGTGAGTCCCGGAGCAGTGTGAGGGGAGTGAGTCCTGGAGCAGTGTGTGGGGAGTGAGTCCTGGAGCAGTGTGTGGGGAGTGTGTCCTGGAGCAGTGTGAGGTGAGTGTGTCCTGGAGCAGTGTGTGGCGAGCGGCTCCTGGAGCATTGTGAGGGAAGTGAGTCCCAGAGCAGTGTGTGGGGAATCAGTCCTGGAGCAGTGAGTGGGGAGTGAGTCCTTGAGCAGTGTGAGGGGAGCGGATCCTGGAGCAGTGTGAGAAGAATGAGTCCTGGAGCAGTGTCAGGGGAGTGTGTCCTGGAGCAGTGTGTGGGGAGTGAGTCCTGGAGCAGTTTGTGGGGAGTGAGTCCTGGAGCAGTGTGTGGGGAGTGTGTCCTGGAGAGGTGTGAGAGCAGTGAGTCCTGGAGCAATGTGTGTGGAGCAGGTCCTGGAGCAGTGTGAGGGGAGTGAGTCCTGGAGCAGTGTGTGGGGAGTGTGTCCTTGAGCAGTGTGAGGGAAGTGACTCCTGGAGCAGTGTGAGGGGAGTGTGTCCTGGAGCAGTGTGTGGGGAGTGAGTCCTGGAGCAGTTTGTCGGGATTGAGTCCTGGAGCCGTGTGAGGAGAGTGAGTCCTGGAGCAGTGTGAGGGTAGTGTGTCCTGGAGCAGTGTGAGGTGAGTGTGTTCTGGAGCAGTGTGTGGGGAGCGAGTCCTGG
>NW_025115926.1:0-1015 GCF_004010195.1 Chiloscyllium plagiosum
CACCATCCTCATCGTCCGCACCATCCTCATCATCCTCACCATCCTGATCAACCACACCATCATCAACAACACAATTCTCATCATCCTCACCATCCTCGTCATCCACACCATCCTCATCAACCTCACCATACTCATCATCCACACCATCCTCATCAACCTCACCATCCTCATTGTCCTCACCATCCTCATCATCCTCACCATCCTCATCAACTACACCATCGTCATCATCCTCACCATCCTCATCAACCACACCATCCTCACCATCCTCATCAACCTCACCATCCTCATTATCCTCACCAACCTCATCATCCTCACCATCCTCATCACCATCCTCATCATCCACTCCGTTCTCATCAACCACACCATCCTCATCATTCTCATCATCTTCACCATCTTCACCATTCCCATCATCCACTCCATCCTCATCAACCTGACCATCCACATCATCCTCACCAACCTCATCATCCACTCCATCCTCATCATCCACTCCAACCTCATCATCCACACCATCGTCATCATCCTCACCATCCTCATCAACATCACCATCCTCATCATACGCACCATTCTCATCATACTCACCATCCTCATCAACCACTCCAACCTCATCAACCACTTAATCCTCATCATCCGCATGATCCTCATCAACCTAACCGTCCGCATCATTCTCACCATCCTCATCAATCATTCCATCCTCATCAGCCTCACCATCCTCATCAACCTCACCATCCTCATTATCCTCATCATCCCCATCATCCACAACAATTATGCCGTCCACATTATCCTCACTAGCCTCACCATACTCAACAGCTGTACCATCCTTATCACCTTCAGCATCCTCACCATCCTCATCAATCTCACCATCCTCATCATCCACTCCATCCTCATCAACCTCACCATCCTCATCATCCTCACCATCCTCATCATCCACACCATCCTCATCAACCTCACCACCCTCATCATCCTCACAATCCTCATAATCATCACCATCCTCATCAACCTCACCATCCTCATCAAC
>NW_025115927.1:0-1015 GCF_004010195.1 Chiloscyllium plagiosum
TGCAATCATTGAGTCAATGAACCAAACGGTATTGTTGGATTCAACTAAACAAACCTAACCCATTTACTTCGTGAATCAAACTGCACCCATTCATTCCATGAAAAACACTGTATCTCCTAATTAAAAGAGTATAGCTCCTGCCATCCTTTCCATGCCACGAGCAAAATGCATTCATTCGATGGAGCAAACAGCAATCATTTACTCAATGTTAGACTGCACGTCTTAATAGAATGAGTCGAGCTTCTCTCATTCAATCCATGCGTCAAGCTTAACGCTTACATACAAAGAAACAAACTGAATATTCTTTGAATTGACATGTGCAGTTTGCTTCTTCAACTAAATGTGTGCAATTTGTTTGATTGAATCAATGCGTTAAGCTTGTGGCATTGAACGAATGAGAGTTCCTCTACTCTTTGAACTATCATGTGCTGTCTGTTTTATTGAATGGACGAGTGTAGAAAGATACACTAAATAAGTAAGTTAGGTTTGTTCCATTGAAACAAGGAATAAGGTTTGATTCAATGATTCTTGGAATGCAGTATGTTTCATTAAATGAAAATGGTAAGCTTGATATATTGAATGAATGAGAGAAACTCTACTCATTGAATTAAGACGAGCAGTTTGGTTCATGTCCTGAACGTGTGCAGTTTGATAGAGACAATGCGTGAAACATGTGCCATTTCATGAATGAATGAGAGTAACTCTACTCATTGAATTGACAAGTGCAGCGTCTTTCTTTGAATGAACTTATGCAGTTTGGTTAATAAGGGAGATAGGATTATTCAATTGAAGCCAGGAATACGATATGATTCATTGAATCAATGATCATAGTTTGACTAAATGATTCAATGAATGCAGTTTGTTTTATTGAATGAAAGCGTTAAGCTGGACCCATTGAGTGAATGAGAGAATCTCTCCTCATTGAATCAAACTACGATTATGGAATCAATGAATCAAACCACATTCCTTGATTCAATGGAATAAACTTACTTAGTGAACCCAACTGTACTCATTC
>NW_025115928.1:0-1015 GCF_004010195.1 Chiloscyllium plagiosum
ATGGGTCTTGGTATGAACTGGGGGACAGTCAGTCGAATTGAATTGAACATATTGGAGCTCAAACTGGGGATTCATGTGGTGCGGTACAATCACAGCTGCAGCAGAATTGTATTCAATTACACTCTGTAACATTTTCCCCAGGATAATCCCTCAGCCTGCCATTACCATCATACCGATTTTTGGTTCAGTGACGAGTGTGAGTGAACATAATAGGGTCGGAAACATGTGGAACTAAACCTGATGATAATCTATTAAAGCTACCGTACTTGACTGGTTACATTAGAAACAGCAGAACTAACATCTGATACAGAGGGCGAAATGATCCCAAGACTAACAGATCAGATCGAGGTTCTGCAGTGCTGCCACATCCAGACGTAAATGTCGATGGACTATTAAACAACTCACTGGAGGAGAGGACTCCATAAATATCACCATCCTAAATCACGGGACAGCCCTGTACAACAGTGTAAAATACATGGTTGTATTATCTGCACCGTCCTCAGCTCGAAGTGTTGAGTTGATGTTCCACCTGACCCTCGCCATGCTGCCCGCAGAATCACAGATGCCAGTCTTTAATCGATCTGATTCACTGCACGTGATATGAAGAAACAGCTGAACACAGTCGACATGAAAAAGGTAATGGGCCCTGACCCCATTCCTGCAATAGGACTGAAGACTTGTGCTGCACAACAAGCCGTGTCCCTGGGGAAACTGTTTCATTCCAGATCCAACTCTGACATCTCCCTGGCAATGTGGAAAATTACTCACATATGTCCAGTCCCATAACAAGGGAATAACTACAGTCTGACCATTTACCATGCCCTGAGTCCCCTCGCAATAGTCACATTGGTGGGAGTTTTTTTGACAGATCTGTAAAGTAGCACAGAAATAACCTGCTCAGTGTGGTTTCAGATAGGTCCCCATGTGGAGATGATGTTGTTGTAGAAATATCACTGGATTACTAATCCAGAGCAGGCTAATACTCTGGCAGCCGGAGGAAGTTATAATTAATAAA
>NW_025115929.1:0-1015 GCF_004010195.1 Chiloscyllium plagiosum
CCAAAAATCTGATTAATGTGTTTAGTTCTCGGTGGTGCTGTTTGTTCGGATCGGACAGTATTTGCTTGTAGTGTTCCTGGTTGTTCAGTTGCCAGTACACTTCCTTGCAGTAATTTTTCTACTCTGAATGACGTTGTCTCCTCCTTTATGTACTAGTTTGATGACAATATTGTGATTGTGATTGAGAGCCTAGATGGCGTTTCATTGTGATGGTGATGTTCTGCTCTACCTTGTGGGTTCAGGTGATAACTCTGGCATTTATATGTTTCCTGATTTGGAATCCTTCTGGGCTCTTTCCTGATTCGTTGCATTTCTGCTGAAGCTTGATGTCTGTGTCGACATGCACGATTTAATTGTAGATCCTGTCCATTTTGAGCCGGTTGTTAGTGGTGTTAATGGTAACCGTGATGTGGAGGAGCTGGTGTTGGTGTTGCTGAGGTGGGCAAAGTTAAAAATCACACAACACCAGGTTATAGTCCAATTGGTTTCTTTAGGAGCACTAACCTTCGGAGCGCTGCTCCTTCATTACGTGGTTGTGAAGCAAGTCCATAAGGCACGTGATTTATAGCAAAAGATTACGCAACTTAAATGATATATTAAACATATATATATTGTTGTTAAGTCTTTCATCTTTTAGAACGGATTGCTGGTTTCGGTTCATTAGTATGTCAATCCCAGGACTTGTTTTAAGTTACATTGTCAAGATAACTTCAAATTTTACTTTAAAAAAACACACACACACATAAGTCTATGGGTCGAATTTGTATTTGCAGAATTATATTTACAGATACATTTTATTTTTCTCAAAATATGCACAATCTTCAGGCAGTCAATGCATGTAATATTTTGTAAATTCCCCTTTGGAAATAAAACCTGTCTGACTCAAGATTGGGATACAGATCGTCTTTAATGCACTGTCTGAGCTGAGATGTCACTTTTAAAAAATAAAACATTAATTTATCTCAAGAATGTTACTTAAAATAAGTTCTGGAATTTATGTATTAATTGAAATGTA
>NW_025115930.1:0-1015 GCF_004010195.1 Chiloscyllium plagiosum
GGGTCACCGTACAGGGTTTGGACTGCAACGGTTGAAGAAGGCAGCTCACCACCACATTCTCAAGGAGAACCAAATGCTGGCCAGCCAGTGACGCCCATGTACCAGAAGTAGATTTTAATAAATTATTGAAACAGTGTTGGAATCTGCAAACTAAAGAAAATCGACGTTAAGAAGGGTTAGATGGAGTGCATTGATTCGCTGCTTATTTTAGAGCAGATAAAAAGCGATTATACTGACACTGAATTGGAACTAGAGTTTAGAGTTAAACACCTGTCGTGTTCCACTCAATGTATAAATCTAAAATCGATGAATGATTTACCCCTGACGTGTACTTGATTAAGGAGGAGAAAGTGAGGACTGCAGATGCTGGAGATCAGAGCTGAAAATGTGTTACTGGAAAAGCGCAGCAGGTCAGGCAGCATCGAAGGAGCAGGAGAATCGACGTTTCGGGTATGAGCCCTTCTTCATTAACTTCATTAACACGTGAATAGGACAGTTAAGAAGGCATATGGGATACTGGATTTCATGACATTAATGGCGCCGCCAATTCCCACAATCCAATGCGATCGAGAAACCTCTCTCTGGGCCCCTTGCTGTGCGCATGCGTGCGGTGAGGCAAAGTTACTGAGTGTGGGAGAGGAATGGCGCCGGCGGCTGAAGGAACAAGAACAGGAGCCGCTGGAAAAGCTGAGCAGGTCCGGCAGCTCGTGTCGGGAGGAATGTGAGGAGGTGTTTCAGGTCCGGGGATCCTCCTTCAGAACAGGACCAGGTTTCAGGAACATCCCGGGGAGGTCGCCAGGCCCGAGCGCCAAGACCTGGCTCCTGCCCCCGGGGAGAGGAGACAGTGAGACAGGGTAGGATTGGGACCCGCGGGAGGAGGGAGACTGGGGAGTTTATAAACTCCGAGGGGGAGGCCGTAGGCCGTGAAGAAAACCTCCCCAGGCCCACTTCACCACCGAAGGAGCTCTCGTGTTGCCCGGATAACAGGGCGCCATCTTTGTAAGGATAAGGCGCA
>NW_025115931.1:0-1015 GCF_004010195.1 Chiloscyllium plagiosum
TCAGTGTACAGATATCTCCCTGAGAGAAAGGGGAGACTGAGAGACACCAGTCAGTGTACAGATATCTCCCTGGGAGATAGGGGACTCAGAGACACCAGTCAGTGTACAAATATCTCCCTGAGAGAGAGAGAGGGGACTGAGTGACACCAGTCGGTGTACAGATATCGCCCTGGGAGAGAGAGAGGAGACTGAGAGACACCAGTCGGTGTACAGATATCTCCCAGAGAGAGAGGGGACTGAGAGATACCAGTCAGTGTACAGATATCTCCCTGAGAGGGAGAGGAGACTGAGAGACACCAGTCAGTGTACAGTTATCTCCCTGAAAGAGAGAGAAGGGACTGAGAGATACCAGTCAGTGTACAGATATCTCCCTGAGAGAGAGCGAGGGGACTGAGAGACACCAGTCAGTGTACAGATATCTCCCTGGGAGAGAGGGGATTGAGGGACACCAGTCAGTGTGCAGATATCTCCCTGAGAGAAGGGGGACTGAGAGACACCAGTCAGTGTACAGATATTTCCCTGAGAGAGAGAGAGTGAACTGAGAGACACCAGTCAGTGTACAGATATCTCCCTCGGTGAGCGAGAGGGGACTGAGTGACACCAGTCAGTGAAGAAATATGTCCCGAAGAGAGAGGGAGGGGACTGAGAGACACCAGTCAGTGTACAGATATCTCCCTGAGAGAGAGAGGGGACTGAGAGACACCAGTCAGTGTATAGATATCTCCCTGAGAGAGAGAGAGAGAGGGGACTGAGACACCAGTCAGGGTACAGATTATCTCCATGAGAGAGAGAGGGGACTGAGAGGCACCAGTCAGTGTACAGATATTTCCCTGCGAGAGAGGGGACTGAGAGACACCAGTCAGTGTACACATATTTTCCTGAGAGAGAGAGAGAGGGGACTGAGAGACACCAGTCAGTGTACAGAGGGGACTGAGAGACACCAGTCAGGGTACAGATTATCTCCATGAGAGAGAGAGGGGAATGAGAGACACCAGTCAGTGTACAGATATCTCCC
>NW_025115932.1:0-1015 GCF_004010195.1 Chiloscyllium plagiosum
ATCTCAGTTTCTCCAAACCCCTGATTTCCCAATATCTGTTTGCTCTCTATAAGGTACACATCAGGGTTGTGTTGGAACAGTGTCCACTTGCCTGCATCAGTGCAGCTCCCAGCAATGTTAAAGAACATGAACATCCTCCAGGACAAAGGACTGTGCCTGAGTGGTGTCCCATCCACCACTCTCAGCATTCCCTCTCTCCACCCCCGCGGTACAGTGACATCACTGTGTCAAAGGTAAAGTCAGTATTGTCCTACCAGACCATAGGGGAGAAAGTGAGGACTGCAGATACTGGAGATCAGAGCTTAAAATGTGTCGCTGGAAAAGCACAGCAGGTCAGGCAGTATCCAAGGAACAGGAGAATCTACGTTTCGGGCATAAGCCCTTTCTGATGACTGGTGATAGTTTAACCTGAAGGTTACCCCAGCCCAGGCAAGGGGAGAGGTTGGGAAGGAGAGTCCATTTATTGTAGATCAATATTATCTGCCCAATGTATCAGCAACAACTATATCATACCAATGAATAATGTAAAAAATATCCAAAACACGCAACTAAAATCTCCCATTCCTTGAATCATCTTGGTAAATCCCCTGTGCCTCCTATCAGGGACCCTGGCGTCCTTCCCAATTATGGGCGATCTCTGGTTTAGAACATAGAACATAGAAGAATACAGCGCAGTACAGGCCCTTTGGCCCTCGATGTTGCGCCGATCCAAGCCCACCTAACCTACACTAGCCCACTATCCTCCATATGCCTATCCAATGCCCGCTTAAATGCCCATAATGAGGGAGAGTCCACCACTGCTACTGGCAGGGCATTCCATGAACTCACGACTCGCTGAGTAAAGGACCTACCCCTAACATCTGTCCTATACCTACCCCCCTTTAATTTAAAGCTATGCCCCCTGCTCTGTATTCCTGCTCTGTGTTCCTGTGGGTGATGTCATCATCGAGCAACCGTTGCACGAAACCTCACTGTCTGGAATGGTGGGAGACACAGAATTCCCAATAGCACTTAA
>NW_025115933.1:0-1015 GCF_004010195.1 Chiloscyllium plagiosum
ACCCCGGCCAGAGTGTGTAAAATTGGGCTCATAGTCTCCAAGTAATGTCTTTGTTACTTAGGTCTGAGATCAGGTGACATTTGTTCACTCAAAACGTAATGAGCTTTTACAATTCTAAATAGTATTCATAATAGACCAGAAAAAAAACAGTTTCACTCCAGTTATAGGATTTCTATGGTGCCATTGCCGTTTGCCTAAAATCAATGAATGGTGACAGCAGATAATGAGAGCAATTATCTCATTGGATGCATTATTATTACAACATTGTCCTGCAAGTCTGCAGTGTCTCCTGCGTCTCTTCATTATTCCCAAAAAACTTGAAAAGACGGACGGAGAATAATAGTAGAAGAGATAGACAAATCCTTGTCGAACAGAGTAAAAAGAACTCTGCGTTGAATTAGCAGGATAGAACAGAGATTAATGCGTCCACATCAGGCGGTAGGGCACGAAATAACAACGGCCTGAGCTCAAACACAAGAGGCATGCTGAGCCATCACTTTTGCGATGTTGGATAAACAATGAACTTGCAACGTACAGAGCATTTGACAGCATTAGACACCATTAACGCCTGGTTATTACCATATGCTTTAACTGACGAAACCACAGACACTGTTCTTCAAATCCATAAGGGCATTTAATGAAGTAGTTCATCACAGTTAATCAGACCACCTTTCTGTAATAAAGCTGCTCGATGAGAATTTATATCAATGTCCGCTTGTGCAGGAAAGAAGTTCACAGCTGGTGACTCTCCACTGAAAATGTACAGGAAGAGGCAATCTCTTCTTGCTTTGATTTCAAACTGATGCCTTCACCTCTTCAACCTGACAGGATAAACAGTATGCGTTCATCCGATTTACCGCGTGAATATGCACAGAGGGAAACTCATACCAAGAGACCAGGGTAATTGTGGTGAATTTATCAGGACTGGTGTGTGAGTCGGTGTTAACAGTTGGCAGTAAGAGCTAAACCATTAGCACTGACATTAATCCTTGTACCAACAGCTCCTCACTCACTT
>NW_025115934.1:0-1015 GCF_004010195.1 Chiloscyllium plagiosum
ACAACAATGACAGAGCTTTCCCGCACACTGCACAAAAACATCAGGAAGGGACAGGACATTAGACACTTCGAGCTTCCCCTGTTCTAGCTCATCGAGACAAGTTCACTTTTACCACCCTAGTTAATACATTCTTCAGAAACTCATCAATTCCTGTCTTATGCTGCTCAATAATTGACCGTCCAACCCATACAATCAGATAAGCACTGATTCTGCACTGTCATAAATACAGCACGACCTACATTAGTCCCACTTTCTGATACAAGGCACATAGCCATGTATGCTATGGCACTTCAAGGGCATGACCACATATTTATTCACGGTTGTGAGGTTACCTGTGCCAACTGCCCTCTCAGGAAGTTCATTCCTGACCCCAACAGCCTCTGGATGAAAACCAATCCTCAAATCCTCACTAAACATCAAACCCTTCACTTTAAAATGGCACTCCCTTGTTCTTCGCCCTTTGACTAAAAGGAACAGCTGCTGTCTATCTATCCTGTCCATGCCCCTGGTAATCTTCTCCTTCTGAAGCACGTCCCTCTCAGCCGTCGCTGCTTCAAAGTAAACAACTCGAGTTGATCTACTCCATCCAAGGGAGCATCCTGATGAATCTGCCCTGCAACCTCTCCAGTGCAATCTCACACTTCTTGTAATGTGGCTCCCAGAATTGTACATAGTATTCCATTTGGCCTAACCAAAGTTCCACATAGCTCTTATAATCTGTGTCTCCATGAATAAAGGCTATGTTTATGGTCGCTATGCTTTGTCAACTTGTGCATTAACCTGTTTAATCACATTCAGGGATATGTGGAGAAGCACCCTCTGATCTTCCTAGTGTGCTGCTATTCATTGAGTCCTTCCCTGTCTGGTTCCTTTTTCCAAAGTACACCACCACATATTTATCAGGGTTACATTCCATCAGCCATTGATCCACTCATTTGATCATTCCATCTGTATCTTCCTGTAATATAAGGCCTTCCTCCTGACTGCCAACCAACCAGCCAAACTTTGTGTCAAA
>NW_025115935.1:0-1015 GCF_004010195.1 Chiloscyllium plagiosum
CCTTTGGCCATGAACCAATTCCTGACACTACATACTGACCATTCCTAATAATAACTGCTGATAAATCCAGCATATACTTCACTGGCTCATCCCATCTGCTATTTGAACCATGAGCTGTGAAATACAGTCTTAAAGATGGCATTCGTCGGTTGCTGACACTCACAGCTGCAAACCCGCAGAAACAAATCTGCGTCAATACTCCACAGCTCATATCTGATATCACACAGAACTCCCCATCCATCTATCATTCCTTGCGTACTGATCTATAATGCTATTGCGTCCGGCAATGCCTTTACTTTAATATTCTCAAGCACGTCATTAACAGCTGCCCATGAACTATCTCTCTCTGTCCATTATACCAAGCCCTAACAGTTGTTCACATTTGAACTGATTTCCATGTGTGCACTCTCTTAGACAATGATTTTCACATCTAACACTGCCTCAGAACCACACACACGCACACATAAAACCCCTTGCCTTGAACTGATGCATGAAGATACAGAGACATTATTTTGAGGGAGCCTATTTACTGTCATTCGCAGTATAGGCGGTAAATTGTCCCGTGTTAGTCAGTTGTTTAGTGCAAATGTGGCAGCAATATACTGGCAAAGCTTTACAATACTGCTATGCTGGACAGCTGGTCCAGCTTACTGAGCAATACACTAGCATAGTCTGCACAGCTCCCCATGCTGGCCAGATAGTCCACCTTACCGAGCAATACACTAGCATGGTCTGCATAGTTCCACATGCTGGCCAGATGGTCCACCTTACTGAGCAATGAACTGGGATAGTCTGCACAGCTCTCCATGCTGGGCAGATAGTCCACCTTACTGAGCAATGCACTGTCATAAACTGCGCTGCTCTCCATGCTGCCTTGTCTACTTGTCGCAGTTCAATAGTTTCTGCGTTTGTTCAGTGAGGCAGATTCTGAATTTAGTAGAACAAATTTGGTCAGCTGCTCTGGCAATGCCTTTATTCAATTTTCTCATTCTTGTGACCTGACCCGCCAAGGTCT
>NW_025115936.1:0-1015 GCF_004010195.1 Chiloscyllium plagiosum
AGGGGCTCTACAATAGAACGGGGAGAGCCTGGCAAAAGTTGACTCAAAACAAAAATAAATATGGTGGGTCAGCCGATGAGCAGAGCTTTTAATTAGATTTTTCAAAGTGATGATCAAAATTATATTCCAATGTAAAGGAAGGACAGTAAGAAAAACTATAATTTAGCATCGTTGTCTCAAGAAATAAGGAAGACTATCAAATTGAAGGGGAAGGCATACAAAGCGGTTAAAATCAGCATGAAACTGGAAGATTCGGAAAGCTTTCTCGGTCCACAGAATGCCACAACAGTGCTGAAAATAACCACAATAAAGAACATGAGAAAAAAGAAACTCGCACAGATTATAGGGATGTTTCGCAGAGGTTTCAACAAAAAAACGAAAAAGAGTGGTTAAAGTGAACGTTGGTCCTTTAGGCGTTTAGTTATGGGATGTGATGAAATGGCTGAGGCATTGAACAGTTATTTTGTATCGTTCTTCACAGTGAAAGACACTAATACATGCCAGTAATTGAAAAGAGATGGATGTCGGTGAGGATCTGGAAACAATCCTTATTTCGTAAAAGCTAGTGTTGGGCAAACCAATGCAGCTAAGGATAGACAGTCCCCTATCCCTGATGGAATGCATCCCAAGGTGCTAAAACAGTTGGCGGGGGAAATAACAGATATACTGGCGTAAATCTTGAAAATTCGCTGGATTCTGGGTCAATTCGAGCAGATTGGAAAACAGTAAATCTGGCGCCACTGTGTTTGAAAAAAAATGGAAGGAAGACAAGAGAGGGGATTATAGACCGACTAGCTTAACTTCTGTAGTAGAGAAGGTGCTTGAATCTACTATCAAGTAAGGAATAAGAGATCACTGCGATAGAGATTGAAAAGACACAGGATTCATGTAGGGCAGGTCATGCTTTACAAATATATTGATATTCTATGAAGACATGACGAGTATGGTGAACAACGGAGACTCAGCGAATGTGGTGCACCTCGATTTCCAAAAGATCTTCGACAAGGTGCACACA
>NW_025115937.1:0-1015 GCF_004010195.1 Chiloscyllium plagiosum
ACATGCTCCAGAACTTGAAATTCGAGGGAATGCAGAATATCTGAGAGTGCACTTTAAAACATAATCTTGGGTGGCGTGTCCGCTGGCTGGGTTGGCATCCTATTGGCCAGCTCTATTTGCCCTTGAGTGGGCTGGAGGACATGACAGTGATAGTTAGAGGGAAGACAGTCAAGAGATTTGTAGAACATGATGAAAAATTTGAAATTTTGCCGCCTGGTGATGGATGAGCAACCCTTGTTTTGATTACTCCCACATGCTGGAGAGGTATTGGAAGACCTCAGGAATACATCATTGGTTGAATAAACTGCAACCCCTTCCCTTCCACCCTGTGGGAGCCCTTGTGGAAAGATAAAGCTGCGAAGGCCGCAGTGCACGTTTGGGAAAATGGGCGTTCGTAAAAATGCCATTCAGATAATGCACAATGAAACAGTGAACAGAACGCAAGTACACCCGTGAATAGAAGCAGAAGAGTTAGACCATAGAACATAGTACAGAGACCATTACAGCGCAGTCCAGTCCCTTCGGCCCTCGATGTTGCGCCAACCTGTCATACCAATCTGAAGTCCATCTAACCTACACTATTCCATGTACGTCAATATGCTTGTCCAATGACGACTTAAATGTACTTACAGTTTGCGAATCTACTACCGTTGCAGGCAAAGCATTCCATACCCTTACTACTCTCTGAGTAAATAAACTACCTCTGACATCTGTCCTGTATCTTTCACCCCTCAATTTAATTCGATGCCCCCTCGTGCTCGCCGTCACCATTCTTGGAAGAAAGCTCTCCCTGTCCACCCTATCTAAACCCACTGATTATATTATATGTCTCTATTAAGTCACCTCTCAACCTTCTTCTCTCTGACGAAAACAACCACAAGTCCCACACCCTTTCCTCGGAAGACCTTCCCTTCAGACCATGCAACATACGAGTAAATCTCCTCTGCACCTTTTCCAAAGCTTCATCATCCTTCTTATAGTTTTGTGACCAGAACGGTGTACAATAGTCGAAGTG
>NW_025115938.1:0-1015 GCF_004010195.1 Chiloscyllium plagiosum
TGTTCATTTTTGTAACTCCACGGTAAATTTATTATTGCCCATCGTAAGATTATTATTTCAGGTGGCCCGTCCGGTCAAAAGGCCTTCAGCCTGAGAGTGGTGAATCTATAGTAAGGATGGCAGTTTCCTTACCCAAAGGACATTAGTGAACCAGGTGGGGTGTTGTTGGCAATCAATTCATAACCACTATCAGTCTCTTAATTCCATATTTGAATTCAAGCTCCCCTACTTGCTGTGGCAGGATTTGGACCCAGGTCACCTGAACATTATCTGGGCTTATCACATAAGAATTCAGTGATAACACCACGAGGCTACTGACTTGCCCAATCCTCCATAGTGTGACTAACATGTGCAGTATGATATGCACTACGATTTGCCTTCATGTTATCCTTGACTTCCTTATCAAGATATGGATGATTTTTTTTTCCGTTATGCAACTCCTGTTCGGTCTTCAGTATCTCCCTAATTATTTGCCAAATTTCTTCATCTGCCTGCCTTTGACTATTCTTTTCTCACCCACACCCCAGTCCACCCAGGCCAAATCCTTCCTTAGGCCAGTATAATTACCATTGCCTAACACTAAAACTCTCATGTATGACTCAGTCTTCACTCTTTCAATATGAATGTGAAACTCCAGCATGTTGTGTTTACTCCTTCCAAGGCAAAGCTCATCCACCAATCCTTCTTTATGACATAATATCAAATCTAAATTAGCCCATTCTCTGGTTGGTTCCATGCCATCCTGCTCTCAGAAATAATCTCTCATACACTCCATGAAATTTTGTTCGAGGCTATCACTGTCAAGTTGATTAATGGAGTCAATTTGCATGTTCAAAACACCCATAGTTAAAATTGTGCCCCTATTACAAGCTGTCACTATATTCTACATCAGCAGTACTTTGGGGGGACAGTTCCCCCCAAGTTCCCTCCAGTGACTCTTCCCAAGATGTTTCTTCTCTTGCTTTTTATTTGCACTGAGACAGATTTCAAATATTTTTTGGTGCAAAACAGGTCT
>NW_025115939.1:0-1015 GCF_004010195.1 Chiloscyllium plagiosum
AAGGAAATATGAACCTGCACTCTAAGGTCTCTTTGTTCAGCAACACTCCCAAGTCCTGCCCTGATTTGCCTTACCAATAACCAGCACCGCACTTTATCTATATCTCAGCAAGGGGCCCAGCAGTCACTTCCCAATTTTTGCACAAAGTTCTTGGGTATACCCAATCAGGTCCTGGGGATTTATTCACCTTTTTGCATTTTAAGACATCCAGCACCTCCTCCTTAGTAATATGGACATTTTCAAGATGTTACCATCTATTTCCCCAGATTCTATATCTTCTAGTTTTCCCCAAGTAAACAGTTAAAAATAGCATCTCCCCCATCTCCTGCAGTTCCACACATGGGCTGCCTTGCTAATCTTTGAGTGGTCCTATTCTCTCCCTATTTACCCTTTTGTCATTAATGTATTTATAAAATCCCTTTGGATTCTCCTTAACTTGATTTGCCAAAGCCATATCATGTCCCTCTTTTCCCCACCTCATTTCCCACTTAAGTATATTCCTACTGCTTTCATACTCATATAAGGATTCTACTCAATCTCTGCTGTCTATACCTGGCATACGCTTCCTTCTGTTTCTTGACCAAATCTTCCATTTCTCTCGTCATCCATCATTCACTACACCTAGCAGCCTTGTCTTTCACCCTAACAGGAACATGATGGCTCCCTGACTCTCATCTCATTTTTGAAGGCTTCCGATTTTCGAGCCGTCCCTTTACCTGCGAACAGCTGCCCCTCCCAAGCAACGTTTGAATTTTCTTGCCTAATGCCATCAAAATTGACCTTTCCCCATTTAGAACTTTCACTTCTTTATCCTGCCTATTCTTTTACATCACTATTTTAAAACCATGGAATTATGGTCGTTGGCCCCAAAATGCTTTCTCACTGACACCTCAGTCACTTGCTCTGTCTCATTTCCCAAGCGTATGTCAAGTATTGCGCACACTGAATCAGAAACATTTCTTGCAAACGCTTCTAGATGGTTGGACTGAGGGCATTCTGGTTAAGTTTCCAGATG
>NW_025115940.1:0-1015 GCF_004010195.1 Chiloscyllium plagiosum
CGGTGGCTCAATGGTGAGCACTGCTGCCTCACAACATCAGGGACCCAGGTTCGATTCCAGACTCGGGCGACTGTCTGTGTGGAGTTTGCACTTTCTCCCAGTGTCTGCGTGGGTTTCCTCCGGGTGCTGCGGTTTCTTCCCACAGTCCAAAGATATGCAGTTCAGGTGAAATGGCCATGCTAAAGTGCCTGTCGTGTTAGGTGCATCAATCAGTGGTAAACGTAGGGGAATGGGTCTGGATGGTTCCTCTTCGGAGGGTCGGTGTAGACTTGTTGGGACGAAGGGACTGTTTCCACACTGTAGGGAATGTAAGGATCTATCCTTGGACCCTTCTTTTTCTCACCGACATATTGCCAGGAGGTGACATTGTCCAAAAGCACTGTGTTAGGTTTCACATGTAAACTGACACTGCCCAAGTCCCTCTCCCCATCATCTGTCTTCATTACTCCACTGTTACTCAGTTATCAAACTGCTTACCATGCTCCCACTACTCGATTAGCTGCAGTTTTCTCCAGTGAAACATTGTAATGGTTAGAACCATTGCCTTCAGTTGCTATTACAAATTCCTTTTTTTCCTGCTGAGCCGCTCCCCCCCACTGGGAAATACCTGAGGTACACTACATTCTTCACAATATTGCTGTTATATCTGACCCCAAGGTGACCTTCTGATCAGACATCCACACAATCCCAAACACCAGGAATTCCATTCTGTTAAATGTTCCTTGTCTCCCCCTCACCCCAGCTCCATTGCGACAGAAACCCCTTACCCGTGTCGCTGTTGCCTTAAACTTGACGATTCTGAAGCCAAACCCTTGATTTCGTGACTGACCCAGAATCTGCTGCTTTCTGTGTTTCCTGCACAATTACGCCTGGTCCCTTTGTGGTGCAGCTTCCTACAGTTTCCACCATTTAAATAGCACTGTGTTCTTTTATTATCCCCTCCAAAATGACCAACTTCCCATTTTCCCAAATTATACTCCTTCTGGCAACTTGTTGCCCCCTTCTCCTGTGCATC
>NW_025115941.1:0-1015 GCF_004010195.1 Chiloscyllium plagiosum
AGGAGATCTGTCATTGAGAAGGACTATTGGAGACATGAGATTTGCTCCATGATGTAATGTGTGATTAGAGTGTCCGGTTAAACTATCAACAGAAATATTACACAATTGGGCCTTGAGCTTGGTGTTGGCGCTACATCATTTCAGCATTTATCTTGTAAATAACGTGCCCGAGACAAATCTACATACGATCATAACTCTTAAACGTTTTAGGGAGAAGACTTCCGGGCTATTCAGATAGAAGTTATTATTGTTTCCATTCAATTTGGAAGTTATACAGGTGACAGGATGAGAAACCGTACTTGCTGCCAAGTTGTCGAGACTTGGATGAAGAAGGACAGAGGCGTTGTGTGGCCGGAGTAAACTGACTGAAATAAAATGGAGTTGCGAATGCTTGCATGCTTAGTTTCAATACAAGATATATGTAATGTAGTTTGCTGAAACAGTAAGAATAAGGAGTTGAAAATGAAGTCACCTTTGCATATTGATTGTTCATTTTTTTTCAAAGAGGGAGTTGTGACTTCTATGATCTGGAACTCTCCAGGCAGAACTGGTGACATATCCATCATTTCCCAGTATGTCGACATCAATGTCACTATTCTGAGATGGAGGATATATATGATGGATGAGGTGAATACAATGTTTTCTCCCTCAGCAGGGAGTTACCGAGTGTATCCTTGTTTTCCCAGTAATTTTCCCAATGATGTACATGGCTCTGCGTGTCCACATGTCATTGAGGAGATGGAGGGGAACTGAAGTGCATCTCACTCCATTAATGTGTGTGCCCATGCACAGTACATGATATTGGTGAATACCCACTGTCCTCGCAGCAGCCACAGCCTCTTCACTCAGACGCAGTCAGACCATTCCTTCATCATCGGTCTCCATGTAGAAAGAAATGAATGTATCTTAAAGGCTGTTCCCTTGCCACACGTTTCAAAACACTGTCCCCACTGCCAACCAACAACATCAAAATATCCGGTACGTACTGAGAGCAACTGAGCCACTGGGAATGTCA
>NW_025115942.1:0-1015 GCF_004010195.1 Chiloscyllium plagiosum
TTTACTGCTGTTCCTGACCTATCCTGTTACTGCTGTCCCTGACCATCCTGTTACTGCTGTCCCTGCTCCATCCTGTTACTGCTGTCCCTGACCCATCCTGTTACTGCTGTCCCTGCACCATCCTGTTACTGCTTTCCCTGACCATCCTGTTACTGCTGTCCCTGACCATCCTGTTACCGCTGTCGCTGTCCCATCCTGTTACTGCTGTCCCTGGCCCATCCTTTTACTTCTGTCCCTGCACCATCTTGTTACTGCTGTCCCTGACCCATCTGTTACTGCTGTCCCTGGCCCATCCTTTTACTGCTGTCCCTGACCCATCCTGTTACTGCTGTCCCTGCACCATCCTGTTACTGCTGTCCCTGACCATCCTGTTACCGCTGTCCCTGTCCCATCCTGTTACTGCTGCCCCTGCACCGTCCTGTTACTGCTGTCCCTGCACCATCCTGTTACTGCTGGCCCTGCACCGTCCTGTTACTGCTGCCCCTGAACCATCCTGTTACTGCTGTCCCTGGCCCATCCTGTTACTGCTGCCCCTGCACCGTCCTGTTACTGTTGCCCCTGCACCGTCCTGTTACTGCTGCCCCTGAACCATCCTGTTACTGTTGTCCCTGCACCATCCTGTTACTGCTGTCCCTGGCCCATCCTGTTACTGCTGTCCCTGCGCCCTCCTGTTACTGCTGTCCCTGGCCCATCCTGTTAAAGCTGTCCCTGCACTATCCTGTTACTGCTGTCCCTGACCCATCATTTTTCTCATGTCCCTGTGCCATCCTATTGGAGAGTGTTGATGCACTGGCTCGATGGTCATAGTGGAGTGTGGGATATGTCAGGCAGAAAGTTGCAGAGTCTGATTCTGCTGCTGCTCACGGCCCACAGTTTGTTCTGGATGCCTTGTCTTCAGTGGGTAGCTCTATCCTCACTCTATCCCATTCAGCATTATGGCAGCACCACCCAGCGTGCTGTTAGTGAATCTACAAACCAGGGCGAGTGTATTGTAAGCAGGGAAGCAGCATCTAAT
>NW_025115943.1:0-794 GCF_004010195.1 Chiloscyllium plagiosum
GGCCTATCCCGCACGCTCAGGCACTGCGTTCCAGACTCTAACACCTGTATTAAACCGGCCTCCCCACACTCTCAGGCACTGTGTTCCAGACCCTAACCCCTGGATTAATCCGGCCTACCCCACACTCTCAGGCACTCTGTTCCAGAATCTAATCCTGGGATTGACCCGGCCTCCCAACACACTCAGGCACTTTGTTCCTGACCCTCACCCCTGGATTGACCCAGCCTCCCCAGACTCTCAGGCACTGTGTTCCAGACCCTCACCTCTGTATTAATCCGGCCTATCCCACACTCTCAGGCACTGTCTTCCAGACGCTTACAACTGCATTAAACCAGCCTCCCCCACTCTCTCAGGCACTGTGTTCCAGACCTTCACCCCTGGATAAATTCGGCCGAGCCCACACTCTCAGGCACTGTGTTCCAGAACCTAATCCCTGTATTGACATGGCATTTCCCACACACTCAGGCACTGTGTTCCAGACCCTAATCCCTGGATTGACCCAGCCTGCCCTTACTCTCAGGCACTGTATTCCAGACCCTAACTCCTGGATTAATCCAGCCGATCCCACAATCTATGGCACTGTGTTCCAGACCCTAATCCCTGGATTGACCCAGCCTGCCCTTACTCTCAAGCACTGTGTTCCAGACCCTAACTCCTGGATTGACCCGGCCTACCTTACACTCCCAGACCCTGTGTTCCAGCCGATCCCACAATCTATGGCACTGTGTTACAGAGCTAACCCTGGATTGACCCAGCCTAACCCACACACTCAGGCACTGTGTTCCAGACCCTAA
>NW_025115943.1:827-1015 GCF_004010195.1 Chiloscyllium plagiosum
GACCCTAACTCCTGGATTGACCCGGCCTACCCTACACTCTCAGACACTGTGTTCCAGACCCTTACCACTGCATTAAACCAGACTCCCCAAAACTCGCAGACACTGTGTTCCAGACCCTAGCACCTGGATTAATCCGGCCAACCCCACTCTCTCAAGCACTCTGTTCCAGACCCTAAACTCTGCATTAA
>NW_025115944.1:0-1015 GCF_004010195.1 Chiloscyllium plagiosum
TGCCCAGTTTAATCCTATTATAAAATATAGTAACTTTAACCTACACACCCCTCAATGCCCTGCCCTCAATGTGCCTGTCCAGCAGATGCTTAAATGTCCCTGATGACTCTGCGCCTACCACCACCACCGCTGGCAAAGCATTGCATGCATTCACAACTCTCCAGAAAGAACCTACCTCTGACGTCACATCTATATCTTTCCCCTGATATTCAAAGTTTGGGAGAAGATTTGTAGCTCGGTGATCGTTGTTGTGGTTCTCCTCGCCGAGCTGGGTATTTGTGTTGCAGACGTTTCGTCCCCTGTTTAGGTGACATCCTCAGTACTTGGGAGCCTCCTGTGAAGCGCTTCTGTGATGTTTCCTCCATCATATATAGTGATTTGTATCTGCCGCTTCCGGTTGTCAGTTCCAGCTGTCTACTGCAGTGGCCGGTGTATTGGGTCAGGTCGATGAGCTTATTGATTGAATCTGTGGATGGGTGCCATGCCTCTAGGAATTCCCTGGCTGTTTTCTGTTTTGGCTTGTCGTGTTGTCCCAGTCGAACTCATGTTGCTTGTCATCTGCATGTGTGGCTACTAAGGATAGCTGGTCATGTCGTTTTGTGGCTATATCCTGTGCATGGATACGGATCGGTAGCTGTCTTCTTATTTGTCCTATGTAGTGTTTTGTGCAGTCCTTGCATGGGATTTTGTACACTACATTGGTTTTGCTCATGCTGGGTTTCGGGTCCTTCGTTCTGGTGAGTTGTTGTCAGAAAGTGGCTGTTGGTTTGTGTGTTGTTATGTGTCCCAGTGGTCGCAGTAGTCTGGCTGTCAGTTCAGAAATGCTCTTGATGTATGGTAGTGTGGCTAATCCTTTGGGTTGTGGCATGTTCTCGTTCCGTTGTCTTTCCCTTAGGCA
The DNA here is from genome assembly GCF_004010195.1 of Chiloscyllium plagiosum. Classification (NCBI taxonomy): domain Eukaryota; kingdom Metazoa; phylum Chordata; class Chondrichthyes; order Orectolobiformes; family Hemiscylliidae; genus Chiloscyllium; species Chiloscyllium plagiosum. The sequence continues at coordinate 899 of NW_025115944.1, forward strand.
TCTGTTGATGAAATTGCGCGGGTATCCGTTTTAGCCGAATATATTGTATAGGTGTTCTTCTTCCTCTTTTTGCAGTTCTGGTGTACTGCAGTGTGTTGTGGGGCTTTTGAACAGTGA
>NW_025115945.1:0-1015 GCF_004010195.1 Chiloscyllium plagiosum
CATTACACAGGAACAGCAGAAGGATATTCAGGCTTTCGATACTCTTAGACAAGGAGAGGATGATGCTATTCAGCCCCTGGAGCCTGATATACAGTTCCAGGATGAGGCCAATCAGCCCCTTGAATCTATAACACTGGATGTAGAGTAGGCCATGCTGCACAAATATCCTGTTACACAGCAAAAGGACCAGTCCATTCAGCCTCGTCAAGTCTGTAACTTAGGAAGTGAAAGAGGTCACAGAGCGACTGGAGATAACAGGAGGCCACTCAGCCCCAACTAGCCTGTTGCAAGGGAGTTGGATAAGGATACAAACTATCTGAGACTTTTTTTTCATGATAGAGGGGCAAGTAATTCAGACACATTTATGTTGTATGGGAACAAGAGAAAACTAATCACTCCCTTGGTCCTATCTCAGGGATGCACGAGGAGACCATTCACTATCACAAGCCTGTTATGGAGAAATATGAGAGACCCATCAGCCCCTCGAAACAGGAAGATTTCATATCCCCCAACCCTCTAACGCATCAACAGGAAGAGGTCATTCTGGCCATAGAGATGCTAATATGGGAAAACCAGAAAGACGTCAGCCCACCAATTTTGTACACCAGCAGGATGATGAGTCCATTCAGCCACACATGCCTTTTACACAGCAATTGGGACAGATCTCTTAAAAAGTGTGCCCGTTAAACAGGAATTAAAAGAAAATGTGAAGGTTTTCTAAGGGAGGAACTGAGAATAATGGTATAAATTAGGGAGTAAAGTGCAACAACAAACTATTGTAATTTAATGCAAATTATTAAAATACATTGTTGAGGACATTTGCAAAGTCAAACCACAGTCTATCAGAGTCAACATGGTTTTACAAAGGATAAATCGAGTTTGAGTTGTTTGCTTGAGTTACGTAAAGATGTGACAAACAAGGTGGATAGTGGGAATCTTGGAAAGGGAATACATGTGGTCTTCCAGAAGGCATCGGATATGTCACCTCTCCAAAGAGTAAGCAGTAAGATCAGAA
>NW_025115946.1:0-1015 GCF_004010195.1 Chiloscyllium plagiosum
CAGTGCTCCTACAGGAGGATGACAAAGGGATAGAAAGACCCATCAGGCATTTATCCAAGAGGTTGAATGTTCATCAACAGAAATATTCAACAGTGGAGAAAGAGACTTTAAGCTCTGTGTTGGCCTTACAACATTTTCATTTTTATATTACCAGCAATGCCTCTGAGACAATCATATACACTGATCAAAACCCATTGACATTTGTGGAAAAATTTAAGGACAAAAATGCCAGACTGTTTAGGTGGAGCTTGGTGTTGCAGCCATTCAATTTGACAATTGTGCATGTGGCAAATCACGAAAAAGTAATAGCCGATGCGTTATCGAGGGGGGCTCAAATGAGATACGAAGGTGTTCAGTGGCGGGTGTACCGCAGCCTGAATTTGCATGTGGTTGTGCATGTTTGCATGTTAATAGTTCGAATAGTGTATATGCCTGTTGAAAGTACTAACTGAGTTTTGAAGGATTAAAAATGAAGCCATCTTTTGGTACTGATGGTTCATTTTCTTAAGGGGGAAGGCATCATAAAGCTAGTCCCTTTTTTTTCTAAAAGCTGTTCCTTGGGTCATGGAAATGCTGTTCTTAATTTTTTTATCAGAGGAGTAATAAACTATGCTGGACTCCGATCAGTCTGGTTTGGTACAGAGATGAAAAGGATTTTGAGAGGCCTTTTTGTTTATATATAAACAGCTGAGACTTCAGGCCAAAGTGGTCATGTTTTAGAAATGAAATGTATAATGGAAGATGAGTGGTCAGTTCTATCGCTGAGCAGTTTAGTTCAGTTGTACCTGGTTGGGAATTCAACAGTGAGCTGTGTGGAAACTTTCTCTTTCTGCCCTTCAACTTCAACCTGCAAGCATGTGTTCCATTTATACTGGTTTTTAAAGAGAGTTTGCTTATTAGGACTGTTGTGCATATTCAGAACAGCATACTTAAGTCTAGTTTTGATAGACTGAGTTCTGTAGGGGTTCTTTATTCTGTCATTGTGTTTCATTGTGTAATTTTGTGAATAATTTTT
>NW_025115947.1:0-1015 GCF_004010195.1 Chiloscyllium plagiosum
CCCTCGTGTTCTCTCTCTCTCGCTCCTGTTTTCTCTCTCTCTCTCTACCTCGTGCTCTCTCTCGTGCTCTCTCTCGTGCTCTCTCTCGTGTTCTCTCTCGTGTTCTCTCTCGTGTTCTCTCGTGTTCACTCTCGTTATCTCTCGTGTTCTCTCGTGTTCTCTCTCGTGTTCTCTCTCTCTCTCCCTCGTGTTCTCTCTCTCTCATGTGTTCTGTCTCTCTCTCTGTCTCTCTCTGTCTCGTTCTCTCTCTCTCTCTGTCTCTCTGTCTCTCTCGCTCATGTTACCTCTCTCTCTCTCGTGTTCTCTCCCTCGTGTTCTCTCTCTCTCATGTGTTCTGTCTCTCTCTCTGTCTCTCTCTGTCTCTCTCTGTCTCTTTCTCTGTCTCTCTGTCTCTCTCGCTCATGTTACCTTTCTCTCTCCCTCGTGTTCTCTCTCGTGCTCTCTCGTGTTCTCTCTCGTGTTCCTTCTCTCTCTCCCTCGTGTTCTCTCTCTCTCATGTGTTCTGTCTCTCTCTCTGTCTCTCTCTCTCTCTCTCTGTCTCTTTCTCTGTCTCTCTGTCTCTCTGTCTCTCTCGCTCATGTTACCTTTCTCTCTCCCTCGTGTTCTCTCTCTCTCCCTCGTGTTCTCTCTCCCTCGTGTGTTTTCTCTCTCTCTCTCTGTGGCTCTCTCTCTGTCTCTCTGTCTCTCTCTCTAGTGTTTTCTCTTTCTCTCTCTCCCACGTGTTCTCTCTCTCTCTTGCTCGTGTGTTCTCTCTCTCTCTCCCTCGTGTGTTCTCTCTCTCTCTCCCTCATGTGTTCTCTCTCTCTCTCCCACGTGTTCTCTCTCTCTCCCTCGTGTTCTCTCCCTCTCGTGTGTTCTCTCTCTCTCTCTGTCTCTCTGTCTCTCTCGCTCATGTTACCTCTCTCTCTCTCGTGTTCTCTCTCTCGTGTTCTCTCTCTCTCTCTCTCCCTCCTGTTCTCTATCCCTCCTGTTCTCTCCCTCGTGTTCTCTCTCTCTCGCTCGTGTTCTCTCTCGC
>NW_025115948.1:0-1015 GCF_004010195.1 Chiloscyllium plagiosum
CAGGGAGGAGATTGCAGAGACTTTGGTTTTGATTTTTATATCGTCATTGTCTACAGGAATAGTGCCAGAAGACTGGAGGACAGTAAATGTTGTCCCCTTGTTCGAGAAGGAGAGTAGAGACAACCCTGGTAATTATAGACCAGTGAGCCTTACTTTGATTGTGGATAAAGTGTTGGAGAAAGTTATAAGAGTTCAGACTTATAATCATTCTTCAATCATCCAGAAAGGATGAAGTTGATTAGGGCTAGTCAACATGGTTTTGTGAAGGGTAGATCGTGCCTCACAAACTTTATTCAGTTCTTTGAGAAGATGACCAAGCAGCAGATTAGGTGGTCAATGTGGTGTATATTGGTTTCAGTCAGGCTTTTGATAAGGGTCTCCATGATAGGCTATTGCACAAAATACGGAGGCACAGAAACATGGGATTGAGGGTGATTTAGCTTTTTGCTTCAGAAATTGGTGAGCTGTCAGGGTGGTAGTTGATGGGAAATGTTTATCCTGGAGTTCAGTTACTAGTGGTGTACCGCAAGGATCTGTTTTTCGTTCACTGGTGTTTGTCATTTTTATAAATGACTTGGATGAGGATGTAGAAGGATGGGTTCATTAAATTTGCAGATGACACCAGGTCAGTGGAGTTGTGGACAGTGCAGAAAGATGCTGCAGGTTACAAAGGGACAAAGATAAGCTGCAGAGCTGGGCTGAGAAGTGGCAAATGGAGTTTAATGCAGAAAAGTGTGAGGTGATTCACTTTGGGAGGAGGAACAGGAATACCGAATACTGGGTTAAAGGCAAGATTCTTGGTGGTGTGGTGAGCATTGAGATCTTGGTGTCCATGGACATAGATCCCTGAAAGTTGCCACCCAGGTTGATAGGGTTGTTAAGAAAACGCATAGTGTATTAGCTTTTATTAATAGAGGGATTGAGTTTCAGAGCCATGAGGTCATGTTGTAGCTGTACAAAACTCTGGTGCGGCCGCACTTGGCGTATTGTGTACAGTTCTGGTCACTGTATTAAA
>NW_025115949.1:0-1015 GCF_004010195.1 Chiloscyllium plagiosum
ATTACTGTGTGATTCAGCTCAGAGAGGGAGAAATTGTAATCTGCCCGAGAAGGAACGGCATATTGCACTCTCTCTCCTTCATTGTTCGTCATCACAGCAATGCGTGCAAGCTAAAAAAAAGCTCGACAGTCATTGTTACCATTCTTATTTTTATAGAATCCCTGCAGTGTGGAAGCAGGCCCTCCGGCCCAACAAGTCCACACCAACCTTCCCAACCCTTTCCCCTATATTTACCCCTGACTAATGCACCTAACCGAGAAATTCCTGACTACAGACAATTTCGCATCGCCAATCCACCTAATCTACACAGTTTGAGCTGTGGTAGGAAAATGGAGCACCCATTAGAAGCTCACACAGACACAGGGAGAATGTGCAAACTCCACACAGACAATCACCCAAGACTGCAATCGAACCCAAGTCCCTGGTGCTATGAGGCAGCAGTGCAAACCACCGTGCTACCGTTTGGGTGATCCCTGATCAGAATTCACTGGAATTTACTCACTGCCTAAAGCAAAGAGAATTAAGCCAAATCCAACTCTCCCAGGATGAAATCCCATTGCTAGCAGCTGTGTGTGAGTAGAATATTTTCAGAAGCAGAATAACATTTTGGACAATCTCAATTTTTACTTTTGTCATGAGTTACACTAATATTTAGACAAAGGTCTTTCAAATTAAAATTGCAGAGATTTTGTTAACCTGTGTGTGTTTGTTTGTGTGTGTGTGTGTTTTAAACAGGGAACGACCTATTATATATTTGCAATACCCAAACACTTTTCCATTCATCTTTCCATCATAGCTTGAGTAACATTGCTGTGGAAAATAAACAGGTTAAAGAAACTAGCCTGACTTGTTGCTAAAACTGACCCTGACCCAGTCTCAGACCGATATCATCGGCCATATCACCAACCTGGTTACATGTAACATTTATTGTGAGCAGTGGAGCAGTGGGACGACAAAAGGATACAATGACTCAAAAAATCGTGGAACTATAGACCAATTAGCCTGATGTCAGTGG
>NW_025115950.1:0-105 GCF_004010195.1 Chiloscyllium plagiosum
GGGAAACCGGGGAGTGGAGACCGGAGCGGGGAATCCGGGGAGCGGAGACCGGAGCGGGGAAACCGGGGCACAGAGACCGGAGCGTGGAAACCGGGGAGCGGAGAC
>NW_025115950.1:212-1015 GCF_004010195.1 Chiloscyllium plagiosum
CGGGGAAACCGGGGAGCGGAGACCGGAGCGGGGAAACCGGGGAGTGGAGACCGGAGCGGGGAAACCGGGGAGCGGACACCGGAGCGGGGAAACCGGGGAGCGGACACCGGAGCGGGGATACTGGGGCACAGAGACCGGAGCGGGGAAACCGGGGCACAGAGACAGGAGCGGGGAAACCGGGGAGTGGAGACCGGAGCGGGGAAACCGGGGAGCGGACACTGGAGCGGGGAAACCGGGGAGCAGAGACTGGATCGGGGAAACCGGGGAGCGGAGACCGGAGCGGGGAAACCGGGGAGCGGAGACCGGAGCGGGGAAACAGGGGAGCGGAGACCGGAGCGGGGAAACCGGGGAGCGGACACCGGAGCGGGGAAACCGGGGCACAGAGACCAGAGCGGGGAAACCGGGGAACAGAGACCGGAGCGGGGAAACCGGGGAGCGGAGACCGGAGCGGGGAAACCGGGGCACAGAGACCGGAGCGGGGAAACCGGGGAGCAGAGACCGGAGCGGGGAAACCGGCGAGCGGAGACCGGAGCGGGGAAACCGGGGAGCGGAGACCGGAGCGGGGAAACCGGGGCACGGAGACCGGAGCGGGGAAACCGGGGCACAGAGACTGGAGCGGGGAAACCGGGGAGTGGAGACCGGAGCGGGGAAACCGGGGAGCGGAGACCGGAGCGGGGAAACCGGGGAACAGAGACTGGATCGGGGACACCGGGGAGCGGAGACCGGAGCGGGGAAACCGGGGAGCAGAGACTGGAGCGGGGATACCGGGGAGCAGAGACCGGAGCGGGGAAACCGGGGCACAG
>NW_025115951.1:0-1015 GCF_004010195.1 Chiloscyllium plagiosum
CTCACACCAGAACCTGTTCCAGAGAGTGTTCCAGGATAGGCAGAATGGTCAGCTGCAGCTGGTCCCCTGACCGGTCGCTGGTCCTGAAAGGTTTACTCTCCACAGATGCTGCCAGATCTGCTGAATTTCTCCAGCAATTTCTGTTTGTTTTTTCTGATTTCCCAGCACTTGCAGATGTTTAGTTTTCCAACACTCATCTTGTCTGTTGCAGAGGAGTTTATTGATGAAATTAGAGTGTTTTGAAAATTGTACGTTAGGTCACACATCAGCTATGATCATCATGAATGGCAGAGCAAAGTTGAGGGGCTGAATGGCATCCTCCTGTTCCAATGAAAGTTATCCATCGTCAGCTTGTGGTAACATTTGCCCTCACTGCTCACTTCACCTCCATGTCGAACACATTGTTACTGACTGAACAAACCTCCTGTGTTTGAAATAAACTTGCTAATGTTCAGTGGCTCCCTCTCCTGCCACCCGGGTTTAACTCTCATCATGGAATGCAGTCTCGTATTACTGCGGGAATGCCCACAAGGACTAATCCTGGAGTCTGGATCCCCTGGGATCCACAATCACCGTTTATTTCCTTCTTCCTCTCTCATTCTGGCTATTGAACTCTCGGTTTCAATCCTTTCTCCTGTCATGCTCTTTAACATGTCCATGTGGGTGGACGAGATGCAGCTGGGATTTAATGAAGGGAAATGGGGATTAGGCAGAAGTACGAGGAGAGCTGACAGCAAAGATAGTTCTCATTGTACCGGCGGAGTTTCTCCGTGACCCAGTGAGTGGTGAGGCACCTGAGTTTGTGGGCGGAGACAGATTCAATCAGGGATTTGCTAAGACACTCAGACATTGACCTGTCCATCTGATAGTTAACTCAGACTGACTGAAAGAAAGATGCACATTTAGACAGCACCTTTGATGATCTGTGCAATGAAACATGCTTCCAACCCAATGATTTCAACCTCAAATCTCTGAAAACACTGACACAAAGCTTTCTACTTGTAACAGGTTGTCT
>NW_025115952.1:0-1015 GCF_004010195.1 Chiloscyllium plagiosum
AAGGCTCTCTATGAGACTTTTTGCAGTGACTGTGTAGCAACTTGGAGGCGTGTTGATGAGGCCAGTCTCACTGGACGACTGTGCAGAGACTGTATGGTTACTGGGACATGTGTAGATAAGGACACGCTATCTATGATACTATTTGCAGTGACTGTATGATTAATGGAAGGTGGGTAGATGAGGCCAGTCTCACTGGGAGACTATTTGCAATAACTGTCTGGTTACTGGGAGGTCTGTAGCTGAGGAGAAGGGTCGCTGTGAAACTGTTTGCAGTGATTGTATGGTTACTGAATAGTGTGTAGGTGAGGACAGATTCACTGATTGCGGTGACTGTATGGTTGCTTAGTGCTTAGAGGTGTGTAAAGTCTCACTGTGAGACTGTTCTCAATGACTGTATGGTTACTGTGAGGTGTGTGGATGAGGACATGCTCTCTAGGAGACTCTTTAAAGTGAAATATATGGTGACTGGAAGGTGTGTGGAAGAAGTCAGGCTCTCTGACTGTTCGCAGTGACAGTGTGGTTACTGGGAGGTGTGTAGATGAAAAAGTAAAGACTGCAGATGCTGGAGATCAGAGCTGAAAAATGTGTCGCTGGAAAAGCGCAGCAGGTCAGGTAGCATCCAAGGAGCAGGAGAATCGACGCCCGAAACGTTGATGCTGCCTGACCTGCTGCGCTTTTCCAGCAACACATTTTTCAGCTCTGATCTTCAGCATCTGCAGTCCTCACTTTCTCCTAGGTGTTTAGATGAGGACAGGTTCTCTAAGAGACTGTTTACAGTGACTGTATTATTTCTGGGAGTTGTGTAGGTGGCGACAGGATCTCTGAGACAGCTTGCAACGACTGTATGGTTATTTGGAGTTGTGTAGATGATGTTGCTGAGGGAGGCAGGAGAGGAAATAGCTGCGGCCCTGACAGATATCTTCGTCGCATCCTTAAACACAGGTGAGATGCGGAGGACTGGAAGGTTGCTCATGTTGTCTGTCTGTACAAGTGGGTAGTAGGGATATTCCAGGTA
>NW_025115953.1:0-1015 GCF_004010195.1 Chiloscyllium plagiosum
CACACCGCAAAAAAACGGCACTAAAAGAAAAAAATGGCCAAAATAACACACAACACACACCTGGGTTAAAAACCTCTCCCACAGACAGCTCACAGACACGGAAAGAACAATACTGGCCAAGGGACTCAACTACAACAACTGGGACGCCAAGACAGCAGCACGAGAATGCACACTCAGGAACAGTTGACTGACAGAAGAGACACAACAAACAGTGAGGCAAAGTATCGTACTTCTGATAACAAGGAAAAGACAAACACATAATCTCAACACCAAGGACAGGGAAGCACTAAAATCACTAAGAAACGATAAGAACATAATCATACTACAAGCAGACAAAGGCAGAATGACGGTCATCCTGGTCAAAGCAGAGTACACTCAAAAAGCACAACAACTACTTGCAGATACCAACAACTACCAAGAGGGAGTTTGACCCCCCCGCCCACAGCTTACCAATAGGATAAATAAATCACTGAGGAATCTTCAAAAAACGGACAGATAACCATGTCTGACCTACAAAGAATGAAACCTGAAAGCAACAACACCCCCAGATTCTATGGACTACCTAAAGTGCACAAACCAGACATCCCACTCACACCCATTGTATCACTTCCAGGGACACCATCACACAAACTGGCTAAAGAACTACAGCAGAAACTGAAACACCTGATCAGCGGATCCAGACAATCTATACAATCAACACAGGAATTCTTGGACATCATCAGAAATATACGCATAGACAAGGAAGAAACTATGGTCTCATTCGACGTAACGGCACTGTTTACCTCTATTGACAAAACCCTAGCCAGATAAACAATAGCCAACCTGCTGGACATACAGAACAGACAACAGGACGTTGAACCTATCAACTAAGACGGCATACTTAAACTACTGGACTTGTGCCTCACAACACACTTCACATTCAACAACCAGATATACGAACAAACCAACGGCACACCCATGGGCTCACCGATCTCTGGACTCAAGCAGAAGCAGTAATGCAAAGGTTAGAACAAAC
>NW_025115954.1:0-1015 GCF_004010195.1 Chiloscyllium plagiosum
ATTCTACATTACTCAGAGACTAGTAAGGGTATGTAATGCTTTGCCTGCAACGGTAGTAGATTCGCCAACTTTAAGTGCATTTAAGTCGTCATTGGACAAACATATATACATACATGGAATAGTGTAGGTTAGATGAGCTTCAGATTGGTGTGACTGGTCAACGCAACATTGACGGCCGAAGGGACTGAACTGCGCTGTAATGCTCTATTTGTTCTGGATGACCCTGTTAAGGGCTGTAAAAGATTGGGGTTTTCGCCAAACTTGGATTCTCTGTTGCATGAGTTACAACTGAATGTTGGCAGAATGGCCGATGCTCAAACTCACCCATTACGTTGTGAATGACTCCGCTTTGTCGCTCCATGCCAATCGTGCTGTTTGTGAAACAAGTTCTGGATTGCACCACTTCATCAAGCTTGCATCACATCTTTCAAATTTGCTTGATTCTGCTCTTGAAAGCCTCATTTAGCCACCTGCTTTAAGCTCGATGTTCGAATGAGCGAAGATCACTTCAATGTTCGCGGTGCCATGTCCCATTTTGAGCTTTTATATTTAGAACATCGAACACAGAACAATACAGCGCAGAACAAGTGCTTCGGCCCTCGATGTTCCTGCCGACCTGTGACCTATTCTCAGCTCATCCCCCTGCACTATCCCCAAATCATCCATGTGGTTATATAAGGATTGTTTAAATCTCCCTAATTTGGTCAAGTTGACTACATTAGCAGGTAGGGAATTCCACGCCCTTATCAGTCTCGGAGTAAAGAACCTTCCTCTGACATCTGTCTTACATCATTCACCCCTCAATTTGTAATTATGCCCGCTCGTACAAGCTGATGTCTTCATCCTAGGAAAAAGACTTTCGCTGTACACCATATCTAATCCTCTGATCATATTGTATGTCTCTATAACATCCCCTCTTTGCCTTCTTCTTTCCAATGCGAAGAGACCCAAGTCTCTCAGTCTTTCCTCATAAGACATTCCTTCCAGACCAGGCAACATTCTGGTAAATCTCCTC
>NW_025115955.1:0-1015 GCF_004010195.1 Chiloscyllium plagiosum
GAGTACTGTGGTTCCTCCGATTGATTGGATTTTGCCAAAGGTTGGTGCCAAAACTTAGCCATGTGTCTGCTCCACTTAACGAATTGTTTAAAAAAGCGCAAGACCTTTCAGTGAACAGCGGACTGTGAAAAGGCATTTGAAAGCCGTCAAAACTGTTAGCCCCTGCCCCAGTATTATTCATAAAAAAGCTCCACGAAGCCTTTTAAGGTGTCTATCGATGCCAGTGATGTGGGTGTCTGTATGATGCACCTGTAGGAGGATGACGAGAGATTAGAAAGACCAATCGTCTATTTGTTCTTGGAAGCTGAACGCTCATCAACAGCAATATTCAAAATTGGAGAACGAGATTTAATCCTGGTCTTTTCAAATAAAAGGACACAAATGCCGGAGAGCTTTGATGAAGCTTGTTGCAGCTATTCAATTTGACAATTGTGCGCATGTGAACATGTGACTGCCAATGCCTTATTCTGACCCGAATGAAATACGGAGGCGTTCAGTATAGAGTGTACTGCGGCCTGAATTTGAATGTGGTTGTGCATGTTTGCATGTTTACAGTTAGTATAGTGAATATGTGTGTTCAGACTACTAACCGGATTTTTTTTAAGTTTGCAATGAAGCCATCCTTTCGTATTGATGTTTCATTTTTAAAGTTTGGAGATTATACAAAGCTAGTCTCTTTTGACTATAAAAGCTGTTCCTTGGCTCAAGGATACTCTGCCCTTGATTTTTTTTTTCAAATTATGCAATAAACCAGGCTGGGCTCTGATCAATCTGGTTTGGTACAGTGATTAAAGGGTATTGATAGGCCTAACTATTAAAATGTAAACGGAGGAGACTTCAGGTCAAAGTGGTTGTGTTTCAGAAATGACCTGTAAAATGAAAGGGAAGTGGTCAGATCTCTAATAGAGCTGTTTAGTTCAGTCCCGAACTACTCGTGAGTTCAACAGTGAGCTGTGCGCAAACTGGAACTCTTTCCTAGCTTCAAGCTCGAAGTATGTGTTCCATTTGTGCGGGT
>NW_025115956.1:0-1015 GCF_004010195.1 Chiloscyllium plagiosum
GGGCCATGCTAACTTGCCTGTAATGTTAGGAGTAGGGGTAAATATAGGGGAGTGGGTGGTGGGTCGGTGTGGACTTGTTGAGCTGAAGGACCTGTTTCCACACTGTTAGGAAGCTAATGTAAGATGTTTCTAAGAAACACAATGACTGGTTTAGCTCTTTTATTTGGCACCATAAGCGATTATTTACCAAGCTAACAAAATTGCAACTGCCCCACAGATCGTGGGGAGTTGATTTCCCCGATTACAAACAATCAATTCAGTTTTTTTTTCATCGTATGTGAGTGCCTGGGCCGCTGATCTCTTGGCATCAATATGGCATTGAGCCCTCTCAGACAAAGTGAACCCGTCTTAGTCTGTTATTCTTACATAAAATGACAACATTTATGGAGTATTGTATAATCTAATGATGATCAATACTGTCAAAACTTGAAGGACAATGCGTCAGATCGAGGGCAACACAGCCATAACCATATTTCTTACCCCTATAATTGGTATACCGTGTTGTCAACCGGGGATGATGGGTTCCAGATTTAAACTGTGGGCAGCGAGGGGGGTACCTTGCTTGTGTGATCTAGAATTAGTAGAATCCCTACAGTGTAGATACAGGTCCTTGGGCCCAGCAAGTCCACTTTGACCCTCTGAAGAGTAACCCACCCAAACCCATTCCCCTACCATCCTATATTTACCCTGACTAATGCCCCAACTTACAGATTCTTGAACACTATGAGCGATTTAGCAATGGCCAATTCATCTAACCTGCACATCTTTGTGACTGAGGAAGTAAGCCAATGCAGACACAGTTGAGAATATACTAACTCCACACAACCAGTCACTCACGGCTGGAACCAAACCCATGACCCTGGTGCTGTGAGTTAGCAGTACAAACCACTGAGCCACCATGTCTTACTTGACGTAGAAACAATGATATCATTTGGTCAAATAACTCGTAAGTATGGACTACCTAGCAGAGACTTCTTCTGTGTTTTTTCCAGATTAGAGATTTGATTAAAAAAGA
>NW_025115957.1:0-1015 GCF_004010195.1 Chiloscyllium plagiosum
GGTTTACAAAATTATGAGGGGCCTTTCCCTGGGGTGGGGGAGTCCAGAACTAGAGGGCATAGGTTTAGGGTGAGAGACGAAAGATGGAAAAGAGACCTAAGGGGTAACCTTTTCATGCAGAGTGTGGTACGTGTATGGAATGAGCTGCCAGAGGAAGTGTTGGGGACTGGTAAAATTGCAATATTTAAGAGGCATCTGGATGGGTATATGAATAGGAAGGGTTTGGAGGAATATGGGCTGGGTGTTGGCAGGTGGGACTAGATTCGGTTGGGATATCTGGTTGGCATGGACGGGTTGGACCGAAGGGTCTGTTTCCGTTGTGTACATCTCTATGAGTCTATGACATTATATGGGTCAACATGACACCAATTGTTAAAGTTCACTTGAGAATGTAATTTTTAAAAAAACATTTTGTAATTTACGTATGAAAGAACTGAAACCAACATGGTCATTCTAAAAGATGTGAGACTTAACAAACAATCCAGATCTTTTTCAATGTATAATTTCAGTTACATCACACTGTAAACTTTTGTGTCTTACAATTTTATTCTCCACAACCACTTGATGAAGAAGCGGTGCTCTGAAAGCTAGTGCTTTCGATTAAACCTGTTGGACTATAACCTGACGTTGTGTGATTTAACACTGATCTCATTGTGTTAAGTCTCGGGTGTGGTGGTATAGTGATTATGTTACTGGGTTGATTAGCCAGAGGCTGGACTAATACTCAGGAGGTGTATGTTCAAATCACATCAAGGCTTTCAGTGGATTGGAATTGAATTAATTAAATTAATCTCAAAGAAAAGGCTGGTATCAGTGACACTCGCATGAAACTATCAGATACTTGTACTAACTGGCTCAGTAACAGCATTGAAGAAAAACAAATGGCTATTGTTGTTTGATCTTGTCTGTAAGTGACTGTTGATCCATTTAAGATGGCCCAGCAAGCCACACAATTGTAAAAGTTGTTCAGAAAGATAAAAGAGGAATAATTAACATTGACTGGCCCATCTGTTGA
>NW_025115958.1:0-1015 GCF_004010195.1 Chiloscyllium plagiosum
TTCCCCTGGGTCCTCTCCCAGGTAAACAGAGATAGTGCCCCTGGGTCCTCTCCAGGTAGACAGTGATTGTTCCCCTGGGTCCTGTCCCAGGTAGACAGTGATTGTTCCCCTGGGTCCTCTCCCAGGGAGACAGTGATTGTTCCCCTGGGTCCTGTCCCAGGTAGGCAGTGATTGTTCCCCTGGGTCCTCCCCCAGGTAGACAGTGATTATACCCCTGGGTCCTCCCCCAGATGGACAGTGAATGTTACCCTGGCTCCAGTCCCAGGTAGACAGTAATTCTGCCCCATTGTCCTGACCCAGTTTGACCGTGAATGTTCCCCTGGGTCCTGTCCCAGATAGACAGTGATTGTACCACTGGGTCCTGTCCCAGGTAGACAGTGATTGTTCCCCTGTGTCCTCTCCCAGGTAGACAGTGATTGTTCACCTGGGTCCATTCCCAGGTAGACAGTGAAATTTCCCCTGGGTCCTCTCCCAGGTAGACAGTGATTGTTCCCCTGGGTCCATTCCCAGGTAGACAGTCACTGTGCCCTCGGGTCCTGTCCCAGGTAGACAGTGATTGTTCCCTTGGATCCTGTCCCAGGTAGACGGTGATTGATCCCCTGGGTCCTGTCCCAATTAGAAGGTCATTTTTCTCCTAGCTTCTCTCCCAGGTAGACTGTGATTGTGCCCCGGTTCCACTCTCAGATAGACAGTGAAAGTTCCCCTGTTTCCTGTCCCAGGTAGACGGTGATTGTTCCCCTGGGTCCTCTATCAGGTAGACAGTGACTGTTCACCTGGGTCGAGTCCCAGGTAGACAGTGATAGTTTCCTTGTATCCTGTCCCAGGGAGACAGTGATTGTTCCCCTGGACCCATTCCCAGGTAGACAGTGATTGTGCCTCTGGGTCCTCTCCCAGGTAGACAGTGATTGTGCCCCTGGGTCCTCTCCCAGGTAGACAGTGATTGTTCCCCTGAGTCCTCTCCCAGGTAGACAGTGATTGTTCACCTGAGTCTTCTCCCAGGTAGACAGTGATTGTT
>NW_025115959.1:0-1015 GCF_004010195.1 Chiloscyllium plagiosum
TTACTGAATATTGCTCCTTACTCGGTTAGTGGGGCGTGCATTTTTCAGAATCTCCACACAAGGCCTCCTGGTCCTCTCCGGCTCTTTCCAGGATACTCCCCATAGGTTGGGATTGGGAACTGAGGGAACGGATATCCAGCACTCCCCCACCCGGCTTGGCCCTTTCTGCCCTATTCCAGGCTGTTTCTCCTTGAATGGGAGAAAGGGAGGGAATGAATGAGGGTGGGAATGGGTGTCCCTGCTGTTACTGCTGGAGGTGGAGAAGGGTGAGGTGTCCAGAGGGAGTCTGACCACAGTGGTGTATCCATGCAGTGTTATTAGTTTGCGGGGCTATTGCGTCAGTGAGAGAAAAAGTGGGAGAGGGAATGTGCTGAAATCAATAGTGAGAGTGGTCGTGCTTGAACCTTCTTTGGAGATAGAATGAGAGCCTTGTTCGGGGATATGTGGTAAAACAGATATACAATGAGTGTGAGGGAGCAGAGAGAATACGATGACTCTTATTCTGGCAGAGCGGGGAAGACATTGATACTTGTCCTGTATTGCTGACCAATTCTTCAGATCATGTCAGCGTCGAGGTGAGCCTCCCCAAACGTCCTGTCCAAGTCTATTGCTAATAACGTCACAGACCCTGTCCCTCAGACTCCACAGAATCGGTTTGGGTGGATGTAACAATAGTAAGGAGAAGCAAACATTCGTATGTTATATATCGAGACAAAAACTGTGGCGCAAATACTTTGCATCATATGCTCTGAAAATATGATATGCAAGTATTTGCTTGAGATAGCAATTACTTGGTGATATTATCGCTGGTATCTTAGCCCAGAGACCCAGGGAATGTTCTGAGTACCTGAGTTCGAATCCTGCCATGGCATATGGTGGAATGCGAATTCAATAAGTATCTGGAATCAAGGGTTAATGATGACCAGTAACCCATTGCCGAATGTTGGAAAAACTCATCTGGTTCACTAATGTCCTTTAGGGTAGGAAACTGCTGTCCTCCTCTGGTCTGGCCTGC
>NW_025115960.1:0-1015 GCF_004010195.1 Chiloscyllium plagiosum
GAAGAGAGAGGAGTCATTTTTTCAAATATGGGGAGTCTTCATCAGAACAGTACTGTTTACCAATCTCCAGTGTATACAGCTCTTCGTTTTATTTTAGATCACCAATTCTCTTGCATGCTGTAGTATTAATGGAACACTTGATCTGGAAAGGACGGGAAGGGATGAGGGCAGATGTGCAGGCAATGTGTCAGTCACAGCTTTAGGCCCTGTCCATTAGAATGTGAACCCTGGGGTGAAGGTAAAGGAGGGCTTGTCAGAGGCACCACGCTGGATTTCGACATCATCTGAACAGATGTGACAGATCCAGAGAAAGTGGGAGAAATCAGCTACTCTCTCTGATGGTCATTAGGTAGCAAAGTGGCTAGCAATGCTGCCTTGCAACACCAGTTACCAGGGTTCGATTCCACCCTTTGTTGACTGTTTGTGCGGTGTTTGCCATTTCTCTCTGTGTTTGTGGGGGTTTCCTTCGGGAGCTTGGTTTTCCTCCCACAGTCTAAAAATGCACATGATAGATTTAGTGGCCTCACTAAACTGTCCCACAGTATTCATGGATATGCAGGTTAGGTGAATCGTTTAAGGGAAATGTAGAGTTACTGGGGTAATGTATGGGTGTGTTGGTCAGCATGTTATCTGGAGGGTCAGTGTGGACACGATGGGCCAAATGTCCTGTTTCCACACTGCACGTTTTCCATAGTTTCTATTTAGCTGTCTGTGTTTGGAAACACTTCCCAGGATCCTGCCAACAAGTGCTGACCCAATTTGACTCACAGAAATGTTACACCATCCGTTTGTCTAACATGAACTCCATCAGCCACTCCTCGGCCCTTTGGCACATCTTATCAGGGTCCCATTTTACTCTGAGTTAACCATCCTTACTGTCCACAACCTCACCAATTTTGGTGTTACCTGTAAACTCACTAACCATTCTCTACCAATATTCACATCCAAATCATTTACATAAATGACAAAATCCATTAGATCGTTGTGGTACACTGCTGGTCACAGACCTCCAGTC
>NW_025115961.1:0-1015 GCF_004010195.1 Chiloscyllium plagiosum
ACGCCCCAGCCTGAGGTGAGATGCTCTTTCAACTATGTGGGTGGGGTAACCCTTGGATAAAGAGAGGACCAGGAGACGGGAAGGTGTTTGTACTGTGACTCTTAACTGCCCTCTGGGCTATTAGGGATGGCCAATAAACACTGGCCTGGCCAACGGTGCCCCCATCCCATGAATTTATTTGAAAAAAAGTGACAATAGTCAGTCAAATTAAATCAAACTTCACCACTCGTCATCTCTCTCTCTCTCTGATGCGAAATTGGAATTATGGTGATTTGACCGTTCATAATAAAGCTGTGAATCTGAGCACAGCAAGTTGATATGAATCAAAAAAAAAATCCCCGGCCGAGAGTGGCTCAGAGGTTAGCATTGCTGGAACACAGTGCCAGGGGACCAGAGTTTGATTCCAGCCTTGGGTGGCTGTGTGGAGTTTTGCATGTTGTCTGCTTGGGTACCCTTCGGGTGCTCTGATGTCAAAGATGTTCTAGTAAGGTGGATTGGCCATGCTGAATTGCCCATAATGTCCAGGGATGTGCGGGCGGTGTGGGTTAGCACACGCACGCACACGCACACACGCACACCTCAATCTAATGCAACATCCTGGTAGATTTCCTTTGCCCCCCCTCCAGTACAATCACATCCTTCCTATAATGCGGTGCCCAGAACTGCACACAGTATTCCAGCTGTAGTCTCACCAAAATCCTGTAAAGCTCCAACATGACACCTCCCTGCTCATGTATTCAGTGGCTTTGACCCTTCTTAATTCCCTTACCTGCCTATCCTACTGCCTTCATGGATGGCTGGACACACAAACCAGGATCTGTCTAATCTTCTGTGCTTGCCAGGGTCCTCCTATTTAACATGTATTCCCTTGTCATGTTAGTCCTCCGGAAATGCATGTCACAGAAATTTGGGCATTCAGTAGCACAGAATGGAGAAAAACAAACAAATGACTGGCTCAAGAGCTGGCATCTTTTAAACACTTTAACTGTGCCCACATACATTACTTCGTCTGGAA
>NW_025115962.1:0-1015 GCF_004010195.1 Chiloscyllium plagiosum
TTTGCATAGTAGGCTTGGGGCTTTATGAAAAATCTTTCTGAAAATCAAATCGTGTTGCATTGATTGCTTATCCATAGTTTTGCTGAAAGTCGGTTTCTCAAATATGATTCCCATTTGATAAATCTCGGTTGCCTTTGTCTCAGCCCATTACTCTCAGTTAAAATACATTCTCCATAATGTTTATTTGCTAATTTTATTCTACTCCCTTTTTCTCTCTCACCAGATTAAACTTTCCCAGTATTGCTGGGAAGATTTTTTTGTTGTTGTTTTCTTCTTAACTGAAATATTTGCTGCATACTTCTACCATTTCCCTGTTCTCCATTCTCCATTCTCTGGTTTCAGACTGTAAATAATCTGCACTTTTTTCCCCTTAATTTTGCCATTGACGTACTTTTTGAAGCTGTTACAAGTTGACTCGTACTACCCTTGTGCAGATACAGTGTTCTGAAACCCACCAATTCCTGTCTTAAGCTTCTCAATGATTGACCTTGCACAAATATGCACTCATAGAAGCATAGACTCTGCACCGTCAGAAATACAGCACGGTCTATATTAGTCCCACTTTTCTACACGAGCCCCATAGCTTGGAATGTTATGACACTTCAAGAGGTCGTCCAAGTACTTTGTAACAGCTGTGAGATTACCCGTGACAACTCCCTCTCCGAGAGTACATTCCAGAACCCAAAACTTTCTGGGTGCAAAACGATCCTCAAGTCCTCGCTAAATCTCAAACCCTTTCACTTTAAGAGTGTGCTCTCCCGTGTTCTTTTCCCCCTGACGAAAGGAACAGCTGTTGTCTATCCACTGTGTCCATGTTCCTCATAATCTTTTCCTTCTGAATCACGTCCCCCTCAGCCTCTCTGCTCCCCCTGAGCTTATGCAGCCTCTCTCCATAGCTAATATGTTCTATCCCAGGGAACATCCTGGTGAAACTCCCCTGCACTCCCTCCAGAGCAATCACATATTTTCTGTAATGTGGTTACCAGAACTACACACAGTATTCCATCTTGTCCTC
>NW_025115963.1:0-1015 GCF_004010195.1 Chiloscyllium plagiosum
ATGACCCGCAGGGGACTGTTCTTGGGCCTCTGCCCTTTGCAATATTTAAAAATGACTTGGATGAGGAGGTTGAGGGTTGGGTTAGTACATTTGCAGATGACAGAGAGCTTGGAGGTACCCTCGATATTATCGAGTGCTATTAAAGGCTGCAGCGTGACATGGAATGGATGCAAAACTGGTCTGAGAAATGGCAGATGGTGTCCAAAATGGATAAATGGGAAGCCACTTGTTCTCAAAAATACCCAAAGGATTTCGGTTTGATGCGGCTTGAACTTTAAGTAAAAGAAGGCAAGTGTGTCTAGAGTCTGTTTAATGTAGAGATATGTCCCCTCGTAAACTTATGTTGGGATGGAAAATCAATTCTTCCCATTACAGGGCTGCCTGAACCTCAGGGAAGTTTCTTTCAAGAACTCTGCCCGACGGCCTCCAGTTGCACCGTGACGTCATAGGGCAGAAGCTGCCCCCTGCAACATGAATATAAACTGGTCATGGGACACGTGGTACTGAACCATTCCGCGGAATGCAGTTGCATCGACAGGAACTTACAGCTGTATATGTCACTCACAGGCATTTCCGGGGCTGGCTGAAAGCTAATCAAATGCGATATTCAGCTGCATTTTTTTTAAAATTTCTAATATACATGGTGGCTTACCATGGTGAAGTTCGAGAAATATGATATATTAATGGTTGAATACACTGGAGAATAATGGGAAAATGGGAATGGAATCCAGTCAGAGTTATTTTTTACTCCTCGCAGATTCTTTGTCTTCCATTGTCTCTGTGCAGAATCCACTCTGTGATGTACAGACTCCACATAGAGAAGTTTACAGCCGAATCTATGAAGTAGGAGGTGCAAGGCTGAGGAGAGAAATGTGGAGACAATGAATTGTAGAAGGGAGGATATAGCGGAATGTCAGAATGATTAAAAAAAACAGACAGACAGAAGGGGTCATTGTTTCGAATGACAGAGGAACAGAGATCATGCGACACAGAACAGGCATTAATCGTTGGCCTC
>NW_025115964.1:0-1015 GCF_004010195.1 Chiloscyllium plagiosum
ACTGAACCTTTAGCAAGATGTGGGATGTTTCCCCACACACTTTGTTTTAAAAAAATTTCAATCAGGTTTAATAAAATTCTTCCAAAAATTGAGTTTGACTTCAGCTGCTTTAAAGAGACATGCTCTTGGCTTTCAATTTTATGACGTGATCATTCTTTGGTAAAGTTGGCTGTGTGCAACACTGCAGGATGTTGTGCTGAAGTGCCTCATTGGGTGGATGAGCTTTATTACTGGTGTAACTTAGCTAATTTTGAGATGGAATACTTTTTGGAGTTAAATCTTGTTTTTAAACTGAGATGTGCTTGTGTAACTCAAGTGTGGAAACTATGCTCATGTTTGCAATGAACCTTTCACTTTTGGAGATTGGTATTTTTCCGATCTGTTTGTAAATAAAGCTCAATATAGAAAGCATAGTGTTGGAGAACCGCAGGTCCAGCAGCATCTCGGAGGGAAATAAAACATTCTAAGCTCCAAGTCTCATGACTATTTGTCCATTCAGACGAAGAGTCAGTGAACTTGAAATGTAACATGATTTTTCTCTTCACCGATGCCCTCAGAACTGCTGAGTTTCTCCAGCACTTTGTTTCTGGGGTTCAGATCTCCAGCACCTACAGTTTATCGTTTTGTTATCGATCCTATGATTTGACTTGGGGAGCGAGAGGCAGCAACTGTGATCAACTAGAATAAAACACCCCAACCATGAAAAAAAGACACATAGTTCTTTATACTTTGCAAAACACTACTGTAAATAAGAAATGCAATTAAGCTAAGGGCAAGATGGTATACCACCTGCCTTGTCTCAAACGTGCTACTCATCTTTGAGGACTCCTCTGTCAGAATTGAGTTTGCTCGCTTCCTTTGAGATCACAGTCCACAAATGTCCCAGTTCCAATTCCTGGGCCGGGCCCAGTTATCACATTGCAGTGGGGTGGGGAGCTTTGTGTCAGCCTGAAGTTTTTGTTAAGAGCACCATTGCAGGTTAAAGTTGACGGTTTTGACGAATATTGCGTCATCA
>NW_025115965.1:0-1015 GCF_004010195.1 Chiloscyllium plagiosum
CCAGCAGTTGGTAAGTCTATTGAGTCAGGAACTACATGAGTACCTGTAGAAGACACAGAAATAGGCAAAATGGGAAATTCCACTAATGCTTTGAGGGTTACACATATAGAATGGCACTGAGCTAACAGAGATCTGGAAAATTCCAGTCTCCATTTCTGACCTGTGCTGCCTCATCTCTCTGGAGTGGAGAATTCTGTTGGCTGATGATCTGGAGTAGCTTCAAGAGTGAGAGACGCTGACAGAGGCAGCAATTAGACCCACACAGTGGAGAGGTACTGGGTCACATCACCAGAGTGCCGGGTCAAACAATTGTGCAGGAAGAAAGGGTTTTGATTCATGTTGCACTGGGATATTCAAACTGTGAGCAGGCAAAGTGATGGCCTAGTGGCATTATTGTGTGACAATTTATCCAGAAACTCAGCAAGTGTTCTCTGGACACAGGTTCAGATCCCACCATTGCAAATGATTGAATGTGATTTAAATGCTTCAAAAACGATGTAATTAAAAACCTGTAAATGAGTATTAAACAATTGCTGATGTTAAGAAAAATCCATCGGGAGGGCCAGGACAGGCAGCTCACTGTTCCAGGGGACAGATGCTGCAGGAAGGACAGAAGGGCAGCTGAGAGAGGAGGAGAGCTGCTGGTTCTGATTGGGTGAAACATCCCAGCAGGACTGAGAGAGGATATTCCTGCGGGACCGCTCAGTGACGCTGTGTCTTCCCTTTCCTCTGATTATTCTGCAGACCCCGAGAGCCCCGCCCTCCTGCACCTTGACCTTCTCAAGATGGCAGCCCTCAGGCCCGCGCTCCCTCTTCCCTCAAACAAATGGCGGCCGTGACCCTGGGCCGCTTCCCTGATCAGAGACCGCCGCCTACTTACCCGGGCCTGGAGGGTCTTTGTAGAGTTATTTTTAACCTTTATCCGGGATTTGTGAATTCTATCCGCTCCTTTCTCCCAGAGAGGCTCCCACACATCGGCTCGGAGCGCCGCTCTCTGAAGCCGATCGCAGCCGCT
>NW_025115966.1:0-1015 GCF_004010195.1 Chiloscyllium plagiosum
TGTCCGCCACACATCCTGGCAGTCCCGCCACACATCCTTGCAGTCCCGCCACACAAACCCGCTGTCCCGCTATGCACCAAGGCTGCTGCTGCACACACCTGGGCTGTCCCCGCATATTCCCGCCCTGACCCCCGACACACCCGGGCCGTCAACATACAACACCCTGGCTGTCCCACGTCACACCCTGTCCGTCGCGCCACACACACGGGCTGTATCCACAAACACCCCGGTTGGCACCCACACACCGGGGCAGTCCACACGCACAGACGGGCTGTCCCTTATCACACATGGCCTGTCCCCCCACACAGAGTGTGCTGGTGGAGTGTTGGTTTTCAGACTGGAGGCCTGTGACCAGTGGAGTGCCACAAGCATCGGTGCTGGGCCCTCTACTTTTTGTCATTTACATAAATGATTTGGATGCGACCATAAGAGGTACAGTTAGTAAGTTTGCAGATGACACCAAAATTGGAGGTGTCGTGGACAGCAAAGAGGGTTACCTCAGATTACAACAGGATCTTGACCAGATGGGCCAATGGGCTGAGAAGTGGCAGATGGAGTTTAATGCAGATAGATGCGAGGTGCTGCATTTTGGGAAAGCAACTCTTAGCAGGACTTATACACTTAATGGGAATGCCCTAGGGAATGTTGCTGAACAAAGAGACCTTGGAGTGCAGGTTCATAGCTCCTTGAATGTGGAGTCGCAGCTAGATAGGATAGTGAAGAAGGCGTTTGGTATGCTTTCCTTTATTAGTCAGTGTATTGAGTACAGGAGTTGGGAGGTCATGTTGTGGCTGTACAGGACATTGGTTAGGCCACTGTTGGAATATTGCGTGCAATTCTGGTCTCCTTCCTATCGTGAAACTTGAAAGGGTTCAGAAAAGATTTACAAGGATGTTGCCAGGATTAGAGGATCTGAGCTACAGGGAGAGGCTGAACAGACTGGGACTGTTTTCCTTGGAGGGTCGGAAGCTGAGGGGTGACTTTATAGAGGTTTACAAAATTATGAGGGGCATGC
>NW_025115967.1:0-1015 GCF_004010195.1 Chiloscyllium plagiosum
ATGTTTCACGGTGTGATTCCATCATGTTTCACGATGAGATTCCATCATGTTTCATGGTGAATTTCCATCATGTTTCACCGTGTGATTCTATCATGTTTCACCGTGAGATTCCATCATGTTTCACAGTGAGATTCCATCATGTTTCACAGTGAGATTCCGTCATGTTTTACTGTGAGATTCCATCATGTTTCATGGTGAAATTCCATCATGTTTCACTGTGAGATTCCATCACATTTCCCAGTGAGATTCCATCATGTTTCACAGTGAAATTCAATCATGTTTCACTGTGAGATTCCATCCTGTTTCACTGTGAGATTCCATCATGTTTCATGATGAGATACCATCATGTTGCACGGTGAGATTCCATCATGTTTCACAGTGAGATTCCATCATGTTTCACAGTGAGATTCCACAATGTTTCACAGTGAGATTCCATCATGTTTCACAGTGATATTCCATCATGTTTCACGGTGTGATTCCATCATGTTACACAGTGAGATTCCACTAAGTCTCACTGTGAGATTTCATCATGTTTCACTGTGAGATTCCGTCATGTTTCACAATGTGATTCCACCATGTTTCACAGTGAGATTCCATCATGTTTCACTGTGTAATTCAATCATATTTCACGGTGTGATTCCATCATTTTTCACTGTGAGATTCCATCATGTTTCACAGTGAGATTCCATCATGTTTCACAGTGAGATTCCATCATGTTTCACGGTGAGATTTCATCATGTTTCAATGTGAGATTCCATCATGTTTCACTGTGAGATTCCACCATGTTTCACAGTGAGATTCCATCATGTTTCCCGGTGAGATTCCATCATTCTTCACGGTGAGATTCCATCATTTTACACAGTGAGAATCCATCATGTTTCACAGTGAGATTCCACCATGATTCATGGTGAGATTCCATCATGTTTCACGGTGTGATTCCATCACATATCCCATTGAGATTCCATCATGGTTTACAGTGAGGTTTCATCATGTTTCACTGCCAGATTCCATCATG
>NW_025115968.1:0-1015 GCF_004010195.1 Chiloscyllium plagiosum
GAACCTCAGCAAATATCCCCACGGTCTGACCAGGTCTTCGAGGCGACTGAGGTGTCATTGTTTACTGTTTTCAAACTGCACAGCTAACCATTAGAAAGCATAAAAATGTTTAAATGTTTAAAAGGAAAGAAGGAATGATCAAGCTTTCCTGTGCTAGAGTTAACATGACAATGTTTACGGAGATCCAACGAAGTTAAATCCTGACATTAACTTCTCAACAGGACAGGCAGCTCCCTGGGAGGGGATTGAGAGACATTGCAATGTGCCTGACACTCTGGGGTGGAGACAGTAAACCCCTCATCGAGAATAAATCTGCAGAAGAATATGTCAAATTAATTCTCATGTTATTTCTCTATCTATCGAGAGAGAGAGCAGCTCCCTCTGCCTGGTAGAGATTGTCTGTGGTGGGGGTGTGTGCCGGGGTGTGGGTGGGAACAGTTGACACTGAAACAGCTTCACACAGGAGAAAGGAATTAGATTCCCGGGCCAGCTGCTGCTGCAGTGCTGGGCTGGGAACAATGTCAGCTGGGTTTTGTCTTTGAGTAAAGTGGACATTATCGCTGATCTTATGAGGGAAGGATATGCTTCCAGTGGAGAGATCAACATAAAAGTATTTCTTCAGATGAAGTCCTCGCTTCTGAAAGTAGCATTGGACACAAAACCCTGTTTCCCTAATTAAAAAAAAAGAGCAGAGTTTATTTAATTAAACATACGCACATTGAATTGTTGGATGCTGAAGATGAAGTCCTCGCTTCTGAAAGTAGCATTGGACACAAAACCCTGTTTCCCTAATTAAAAAAAAGAACAGAGTTTATTTAATTAAACATACGCACATTGAATTGTTGGATGCTGAATAAATGTCTCGCCAAGAGGAGCGTCTGGAACCAGCCACGAGAATGTAGTCATCAAATGGGTCCGAAGCAAAGGACATGCAAATGGAATCAAATTGTATTTGCACTTTGCATTTACCCCTGTTGACATAAGAGATGGGTGAATGTGCTGTGGTTCGTTTGGC
>NW_025115969.1:0-1015 GCF_004010195.1 Chiloscyllium plagiosum
ACAGTTTAGGAGAGTGGTCCAGGAAATGGCTGACAAAATTTATCATGAGCAAATGAGAGGTATTGCACTTTTCAAAACGGTGAGAAAATTCATAAAACCAAAGTACAAAGGTATTTGGGAATACTAGTCCGGGATTCTCGAAGGGTTAACTTGCTAGTTGAGTCCGTGATTAAGAAAGCAATTGTAATGCTGTCATTTATCTCAAGAGGGTTAATATAAAGAAGCAGAGGTGTGCATCTGAGAATTATACAGCTCTAGTTAGGCCCCATTTAGAATATTGTTTCCAATTTTGGGCTCCACACCTCAGGAAGGACACACTGGCGCTGGAGCATGTCCGGTGGAGATTCACACGGCCAATCCCTGGAAAGGTAGGCCTAACATAAAATGAACGGCTGAGGATCCTGGGATTGTATTCCTTAGAGTTCAAAGGATTGAGGGCAGATCTAATAAAAACTTTAGAAAATTATGCATGGCTCAGAAAGGATGGGCGCTGGGATGCTGTTTCCATTAGGCGGGGACACAACCTTAGGATTAGAGGGGGTCAATTCGTGGGGGAATGGAAATGAGGAGACATTTGTTCAGCCATGGAGTGGTGGGCCTGCAGAATTCATTGCAGTGGAGTCCAGGATGTTAAATTCCTTCAAGGCAGGGATTGACAAAATTATTGAACACACACGTAAGTAACGGCTGCGGAAAGAGTGCGGGTCAGTGGAGTTGAAATGCCCATCAACCATGATAAAATAGTAGCGTGGACTCGAATGGCCTTACTTCCACTCTTGTGACTTCTGGTCGTAGGTTTATGGTCTTATAAAGTGCTCGAATTGCTTATTCAGCTGGAGAATGACGAAACTGAGTCTGAAACTCGGTGACTGAATTTAAATAAAGAATTGTAGCATCAATGAGCAGTGGTGCACTGATGCACCGAAGTAAAGAGGTTCGCAGTGTTTAGACAATAGCTAAAGAGGAAGAAACATCTGACTGGATCATAACAATTACTCAGGTGCCTCTAAGTCAG
>NW_025115970.1:0-1015 GCF_004010195.1 Chiloscyllium plagiosum
TCAGTACCTCCGAAATTGCTCGCTCAGTAACTCAGAAAGTGCTCCCTCAGTACCTCATAAAGTGCTCACTCAAAACCTCAGTAAGTGCTCCCTAAGTACCTCAGACAGTGCTCCTCCAATACCTCAGAAAGTGCTCTCTCAGTACCTCAGAAGGTGCTTCCTCAATGCCTCTGAAAGTGCTCCCTCTATACCTTAGAAAGTGCTCCCTCAATACCTCATATATTTCTCCCTCAATACATCAGAACGTTCTCCCTCAATACCTCAGATAATTCTCCTTCAATATCTCATATAGTGCTCCCTCAATACCTCAGAAAGTGGTCCCTCAATATTTCAGATAGTTCTCGCTCAATACCTCAGATAGTGCTCCCTCAATACCCCAGAAAGTGCTCCCACAATACCACTGAAAGTGCTACCTCAATACCTCAGAAAGTGCTCCCTCAATACCTCAGATAGTTCTCTCACAGTACCTCAGATAATGCTCCCTTAATTCCTCAGATAGTGCTTCCTCAATACCTCAGAAAGTGCTCCTACAGTACCTCAGAAAGTGCTACTTAACCTCAGAAAGTGCTCCCTCAGTACCTCAGAAAGTGCTCACTCAATACCTCAGAAAGTCCTCCCTGAATACCTCAGATACTTCTCCCTCAGTATCTCAGAAAGTGCTCCCTCAATATCTCAGAAAGTGCTCCCTCAATACCTCAGAAAGTTCTCCCTCAATAACTCAGATAGTGCTCCTTCAGTACCTCAGACAGTGCTCCCTCAATACCTCAGAAAGTGTTCTCTCAATACCTCAGATAGTTCTTCCTCAGTACCTCAGAAAGTGATCCCTCAATATTTCAGAAACTGCTCCCTCAGTACCTCAGATAGTGCTCCCTCAGTACCTCAGAAAGGGCTCCCTCAATATCTCAGAAAGTGTACCCTCAATACCTCCGATCATGCTCCCTCATTACCTCAGATAGTGCTCCCTCAGTATGTCAGAAAGTGGTCCCTCACTACCTCAGACAGTGCTCCCTCAAAG
>NW_025115971.1:0-1015 GCF_004010195.1 Chiloscyllium plagiosum
GGATTTTATTTTTAAAAAACCTACTCCCATGGCAATGTTTAGGACAAACAAATGACAGTTACAGAAGACATGATTCCGAGAGTTCCAACCTGCAGCAGAGGATGTAGAGGGCCTGGCTGCAGTAACACTGACGTCGGCTAGAGAAGGTGAAGGTGTGGAGGTAGTAGCACGCAGCTGCATTTTCCCCTTGCTGGATGTTATCACTGCGCCATTCTGAAAAGTGCTCTGAGACATAGAACTCACAGTGGAATGGAACGATGGAGAGCTTGTGCTTTTCTTTGATGACTCCCCGTGAGCACTGAAAGCACAAAATTTACATAATCACAAATGTTGACAACTGCCAAAATGAGACATCACTTAAACCATTTAACACTGCAGATTTCATGCCATCAAGTATCTATTTGCTGAAACTCTGCTTTAAACAATCTGTCGGACTTAGTCGGCATTAGGGATAAACAGAGTCAAAAAGTGTGGCACTGGAAAAGCACAGCACGTCAGGCAGCATCCAAAGAAGAGAGTCCATGATTCCGGCACAAGCCCTTCATGAGGATAAACAGCCATCCTTACTTAATGGGCTCATGTTCCCTCTACTATTCCCAAAAGCCAATCTTCTACAATACCATTCCCACTCTTAAATTTAAACAACAATGTACTGACTGGACACAGCAGCCTAAAGGCTGATGAACCTGCCAAACCTGACAATCCAGACAACAGCTTCGCAACATACTCGCCAAGGCCTAAAAGGTCCTTCGGGTTTACCAGTCCATTTGAGTCATTAAGAGGATTCATCAGTGACTACCATCACACTAGCCACCGTCTGGTTGGTAGCTCCCTGGGATGCCAGAGGAAAAATAAAGGACAACCACATCACATGCACATCAACAGACAGCACACAACTATACAAGAGCTGAAGACTTTCCAAAATCAATGCACTACATAAAGCAAATGCTCACTGATGACTACTTGCCCTTGATGAAATCCTAAAAACCCCAACAACCCAATTTCTATAAGCATC
>NW_025115972.1:0-1015 GCF_004010195.1 Chiloscyllium plagiosum
ATAGCTAAATTATCTCCTCTTTGAATGTCACCCACTGTTCAGTTACAATTCATCCTCCTAACCGGTCATTCCAATTAACTCTGCCCTTGCCTCATTGAAGTCAGTTCCTCGCTAATTGTATTTTCTTACTGTGGATGAATGCTTGTCATTCTCCATCATTCTGAACTTTATAATACAATGATCATTGTCTCCACAATGTTCCCTCACTGAAACCTGACCCACTTGAACAATTGATTTCCAACAACCAGGTTCAACAACGTATCCTTTTTTTTGGACTGGACACATACTGCTGTAGGAAACTTCTCTGAATGCAGTCCAGGGATACTTTCCCCTTACTGTCACTTACAATTCCAAACCCCCAGTCTACATCTGTAATCAAAGTCCCCAACTCTGTAAAATTGGCATCTCTGTAACTTCCCTGAAGATTTGCTGATCTACATCTTTTCCATTAGTTGGTGGTCTGCAGACTACACCTAACAATGTAATTAAATGCTTTTTTGTTCCTTAGTTTCAGTCAAATTACTTATGTTGTTGAACCCTCTAAGACAGCCTCTTTCACCAGAAATGAATTCCTTAACCAATATTGCCACCTGTCCCCTTTCTATCTTTACCAAATACCTTGTATCCAGGAATATTTAACAGTTAGTCCTGTCCTTCCTTGAGCCAGGTCTTCATTTTCATCATATGATATTTCCAGGTTACAATCTGTTTCTGCAACTCCACATTTCCTTCTCTCCACATATTCACATACATGCACAGAATTCTGATTTAGATTTAATTTCTTTCTTTCTTATTTCGATTTCACTATTCATTTGCTATTCTCTATGCTAGTGCCAGCTGTATGCCTGAGTATTTTGCAAACATTAGGATTTCCCATTACTATTCTCTCTGGTTCTCACACCTCTTCCAATTTAATTTAAGCCCTCCCAACAGCACTAGCAAAACATTCTGGAAGGAACTCAGCCACAGCTCTGTTTCAGTGCACCTCATCCACCGTGTACAGGGACCATCTTTC
>NW_025115973.1:0-1015 GCF_004010195.1 Chiloscyllium plagiosum
ATCTCAATGATATTTTCACTGGAATAGTTTGCATTTCAACGACACAACAATTAGGACTGAAATTTGAGATGGGAAACAAAAGTAGATGTTTCTGAAAACGCTCACCAGTTCTGGTAGTATCTGTGAGGTTAAATCAGAGATAAAGTTACGGGTTCGGTGGCAATTCCTCCGAACCAGGTCTTTCAGCAACGTCTGCTTTTGGCCTGAGATTGATAAAATGTGTTCTTGCTCCCTCGTGGAACTGAGACTCTTTTTCACCGACAGAGAGAATCATGCAGTGACATCCCTCCAAGAGTGACATCGTCCTCAGAACTGACCAAATCCAGGAAGTAGGATTTGACCGGGTTGGTATACTTGCCCCTTTTCAGGTTTGAACAGCAGAATCCGTTTGCTGCAAAGTGCTCCTTTGGATGTTAGATGCGGCAGGTTTGTCAAATTTCACACGTGTTTCAGGGTGGTACAAACTCACAACCACAGACTTACAAAAGCAATGAGTCAATCACTGTGATACAGCAGCATAGCTGTAAGGTGGGATCTCATGGCATAAATACTGCAGTCTAATAGATGACTGAATTGTCTGTGTATTTCAAACAAGCTGTAACAGAGCTGAATGAATCATGTACTGAAAGATGAGGGAATGCAATATTGAATCAGATATTGCCCAATCTGATATCAACAGAGAACTTCCCTGGTTGTCTAGTAATTCAGATTTAGCGTTACCTGTGCCACGTAATGTTAATGGCTAAGAATTACAGTAATCATTGTGAAGCAAAATGATATTTTGAAGCAGACTGACGCAGTGGATTAGTCACCGAGTCATAGAGATTTACACAACAGAAACGTATCCTTTGGATCAACTTGTCAATGCCGACCAGATATCCTAACTTAATCTCGTCTTATTTACCAGCACTTGACCCATATTTCGCCAAACCCTTCCTACTCATGTAACTATTGAGATGCGTTTTTTTTTGTTTGGCGTATTTGTACCAGACTCCACAATTTTCTCTGACCGCTA
>NW_025115974.1:0-1015 GCF_004010195.1 Chiloscyllium plagiosum
TTCCAGCCCCCCCTCTTTGTACATGTGTCTCGTGGACCTATTAAAACAAAAAGAGAGACCCAACCCGTCCTCCAGCAAGATTAAACCCTGTCTTTGTTCCTTGCGGATTTATTCTGGTTGGGGGGGGAGGGGAGAGGGGTGGTGTGTTGGCGCGGAGGAGCCCGTTTGACGGGCCGAGCGGCCTAATGGCACCTCCCGGTGCGGCACGCTCTGATGGGAGAGCTGGTTCCTCCCGAGGTATTAGGCCTGACGAGGATTTGTAGGCCTGACGAGGATTTGTAGGCCTGAGGCCTGGAGTTTTGGGGAACGAGAGAACACCTTGTTGAGGATTCTCACAGCGGGGTTGTGAGGGGGACCTTTTTACAGGGGGAGAGTGGGTACTGCAGATGCTGGGGTCAGAGTCCAGACCAGAGTGGGTGCTGGAAAAGCCCAGCCGGTCAGGCAGCACCCATGAGGGGGGGGTGGAGAGGTGGAATTTCCCCTCTCTCAGACGGGAGGGAGTTTGCAGAATTCTTTCAGAGTTGGTCGCTGAGTCACACAGCGCGAAGACAGAGCCTCCGGCCTAACCCGTCCAGATATCGGACGTTAATCTAGTCCTGTCTGCCCGTTTATAAGGGGATGCAAGGCAGGGAATATTTTGTTCTTGATCCGGGGAAGATGTGAAACTTGGAAATGGCACAGGAAAAGGAGCTACAGTCAGCTGCAGGATAGTGAAGGTGGCGTTTGGTATGCTTTCCTTTATTGGTCAGAGTATTGAGTACAGGAGTTGGGAGGTCATGTTGCGGCTGTACAGGACATTGGTTAGGCCACTGTTGGAATATTGCGTGCAATTCTGGTCTCCTTCCTATCGGAAAGATGTTTTGAAACTTGAAAGGGTTCAGAGAAGTCTCTCTCTCTCACTCAGACACACACACAGTCTCTCTCTATCACTCAGACACTCTCACATACACACTCTGTCTCTCTCACTCAGACACACTCTCACAGTCTGTCTCTCTCTCACTCAGACACACACACT
>NW_025115975.1:0-1015 GCF_004010195.1 Chiloscyllium plagiosum
TACAGAGAGAGGAAAGCAAGGCGGGAGATGTTTCAGAGCGCGGAAAACAAGGCTGGTGATGTTACTGGGAGACGAAAGCAAGGCCAATGATACAACAGAGATAGGAAATCAAGGCTGGAGATGTTACAGAGAGAGGAAAGGCTGGAGATGTTTCAGAGAGTCTAAAGCAAGGCTGGAGACGTTACAGAGATAGGAAAGCAAGTTTGCAGCTGTTACACAGAGAGGAAAGCAAGGCTGGAGATGTTACAGAGAGAGGAAAGCAAGGCTGGAGATGTTACAGAGAAAGGAAAGCAAGTCTAGAGATATTACAGACATAGGAAAGCAAGGCTGGAGATGTTACAGAGATAGTAAAGCAAGTTTGCAGATGTTACAGAGAGCGGAAAGCAAGGCTGGAGATGTTACAGAGAGAGGAAAGCAAGGCCGGAGCTGTTACATAGATAGTAAAGCAAGTTTGCAGATGTCACAGAGAGAGCAAAGCAAGGCTAGAGATGTTTCAGAAAATGGAAAGCAAGGCTGGAGATGTTACAGAGAGGAACGCAATGCTGGAGATGTTACAGAGAAATGAATGCAAGGCTGGAGATGGTACAGAGATAGGAAAGCAAGGCCGGGGATGTTACAGAGACAGTAAAGCATGTTTGCAGATGTTCCAGAGAGAGGAAAGCAAGGCAACAGATGTTACAGAGATAGGAAAGCATGTTTGCAGATGTTACAGAGAGTGGAAAGCAAGTTTGCAGATGTTACACAGAGGGGAAAGCAAGGCTGGAGATGTTACAGAGATATGAAAGCAAGGCTGGAGATGTTTCAGAGAGTGGAAAGCAAGTCTGGAGATGTTACAGAGATAGGAATGCAAGGCCGGAGATGTTACAGAGATATGAAAGGAATGCTGGAGATGTTAAACAGATAGCAAAGCAAGTTTGCAGATGTTACAGAGAGATAAAAGCAAGGCTGGAGATATTACAGAGTGGAAAGCAAGGCTGGAGATGTTACAGGGATAGGTAAGCAACGCTCGAAATGT
>NW_025115976.1:0-1015 GCF_004010195.1 Chiloscyllium plagiosum
CTGGCTGTGTCCCTGGCTTGTGGGTTGTTGACAAGTGGTCTGTAACTGACACATGGTGGAAGGATTCGATTCTTTCGCCATTCATGCAGGAACCGGGCATTCAGAAAGCAGGCATGTTAACAATCTTCTTAACCATCCTGTCTACCTGTGACACAACATTAAGGAACAATGCCTGAATCTCTCGGTGTCTCCGTTCAAGAAAGCTACCAGAGGCCCTACCATTAATTGTACAAGTCCTTTCTTTAGATTACTTACAGTGTGGAAACAGGCCCTTCGGCCCAACAAGTCCACACAGACACGCTGAAGCACAACCCACCCAGACCCATTCCCCTACATTTATCCATTCACCTGACACTACGGGCAATTTTGCATGGCCAATTCACCTAAACTGCACATTTTTGGACTGTGGGGAGGATGTGCAAACGCCACACAGTCAGTCTCCTGAGGCAGGGAATTGAACTTGGGTCTCTAGCGCTGTGAGGCAGCAGTGCTAACCACTGTGCCACAGTGCCGCCCGTTTATTTTACTAAACTGGAATAAACTCCATCTGCCACCACTCAGCCTGTTGCCCCAATTGACCGAAGTGCCTTTGTAATCTTAGATAACCTTTGCTGACGACAAT
Source organism: Chiloscyllium plagiosum (assembly GCF_004010195.1). Taxonomy (NCBI): domain Eukaryota; kingdom Metazoa; phylum Chordata; class Chondrichthyes; order Orectolobiformes; family Hemiscylliidae; genus Chiloscyllium; species Chiloscyllium plagiosum. The sequence goes on from NW_025115976.1 coordinate 623, forward strand.
ACGAACATAGAGATGGATATAAGGGACCACAGGACAAAGGAATGGGGATGAGGTTGGGAGCATGATAGATATGTGTGTCTTTGAGCTTATGCATGATAGTAATAGAGAGACAATTGCCTGAAATGTAATTGGAGGAATTGAAGACGAGAGAAAAGTACCAAAGAATGTCCATTGAATACCGGGAATTTGTGGAAACTTTAAACAATTTGGTGAAGTTGCTCCACATCGAGATGCTCAAAGGGAACGGTGCAAAGACAATGCTGCTCCTCGGATGCTGTCTGAACTGCTGAGCTCTTCCAGCACCACTAATCCAAAATCTGGTTTCCAGCATCTGCAGTCATTGTTTTTACACAGTACTGGCTGTAGCAAGGCAGCTGAATAAGGCTGGAACAA
>NW_025115977.1:0-1015 GCF_004010195.1 Chiloscyllium plagiosum
TTTCCACCGAATACCAAATCAATTCTCATCATCCCAAGTAAGTCATTCCATTTTCTGCTTTCCCTGACTTATTCTGTTGTGGTTTCACGATCACTGCCGCATGCAACTAAGAATGCATCACTCACACAAGTTTCCATTGTTCCGTGTACAAACAATATTAAAGCTTAATGGTCTCTATTTCAATACCACACATAATTCCCAAACAACAGGATAATGTTAACGACTGCTCAATGCTTTCAAATTTACATTATCTTACTGACGTGGAATTACGCTTGCCCAGGACATGTGCACATGCTAAGTACAGCATCGTTCTTTCTTGGCAGCTTTTAAATTCACAAACATGATTAATGTTTCATGAGTTGTCATTGGCTTTTACATATAAATCAATAAAACCATGCTCGTTTAATCATACTTCTTGAGAATTATGTTATGATTTCATCTGCATCACACCGCCAAATCCATTCACTTTAAATTAAATTAATTTTATACGTTATTCCCTGATTCCAGACTCACGGGTACTGTCCCAAGGCGATTATGAAACTGGAGAAGTTGCAGAGAGAATTTGCAAGAATGCTGCCCAAATTTTTCGTGGCAAGTGTGGCGGGTGGGGAGGACGTGTTGTGGCCGTGATTGAGTTACATCGAGAGGCTGGATAGGCTGGGATATTGTTCACTAGTGCACAGGGTGTTAGTGAATAACAAAGGTCCTTTCTGAGGAAAGAACTGTTCAAAACAAGAAAGCATAATTTTAAAGCGAGAGAAGAAAGAATGAGAAGGGATCTGAAGGGCAAACGTTTCGTACAAACTGCGGTTCGTATGTCGAATATACTGCCAGAGGAAGTACTAGAAGCAGGCACAGCTACAATTAAAAAGCAGAGGCACAAGTGCATAAAGAGAAAAGAGGAGGAGGGAGATGGAAATAATGCCGGCAAAAGGGGCTAGTTCAGTTGGGAAACTTGGTCGGCATGGACGCATTGGATGAACGTTTCTGTTCTGTGCTGTAGTGCTCCATGGAT
>NW_025115978.1:0-1015 GCF_004010195.1 Chiloscyllium plagiosum
AACCATATGCAATGAATGTCGCCTTGACATTCACTAGTATCAAAACAAAATTACACATCTCTGTGGATGTCCAGATATTAATACATGGATCAACCAATAGAATGTATATGAAGAAAATAGGAGCAAACATCAAGCTAAGAATCACTTTAACAGCGGAACTTGGTGGATTTTGTCTAGTATAGGTAAACACGCAGATATTTGCCTGGCACTGAGTTAAATGTAATAATGTGCTGCATAACTGGAAGAATCGTCCTAACACTCCTCGCCAGCTTCCTGACCTCACACACCTCACTCCCACACATGTTCACCAAGTGATAAGAATCCACAAGCGGGGAGACACTTGAAACATAGAACAGTTAAGCACAGTGCAGACCCTTCGGTCTTGATGTTGTGCCGGCCTTTTGACCTATCCTAAATTCAGACTACCCTACACATTTTTCATTACCCTACCTTCCATGTGCCTATCCAGCAATCGCTTAAATGTCCCTAATGTCTCTGACTCGACTGGACTGTCAGCAGTACAATCCACGCACCCACCAACTCTTAAAGAACCAAATCCGATATCTCCCCTAAAAATTCCTCTAAGCACCTTAAAGTTATGCCCACTCTTGATAGACATGTATGCCCTGGAAAAAGGTCTTGGCTATCCACTCTATCTATGACTCTCAACATCTCATACACGCTATCAAGTCACGTCTCATCCTTCTTTTCTCCAATGTGAAAAGCACGAGCTCCCTCAACGTTTCTTCATAAGACATTCCCTGCAGTCCAGGCAGTATCCTGTTAACTATCCTCTGCACGATCTCTAAAACTTCTACATTCTTCGTATAATGAGGCGTCAGAACTGAACACAATATTCCAAGTGAGATGTAACCAAGGTTCGAAAGAGCTGCAGCATAACATCGCGGATTTCAAACACGATCCCCCTGCTAATTAAAACCAAAACAACATAGGACTTCTTAATACCTTATCAACTTGGGTAGCAACTCTGAGTGATCTATGGACATGGACCACA
>NW_025115979.1:0-1015 GCF_004010195.1 Chiloscyllium plagiosum
TCCATACCCCTTATCCCATAGACCCTTCACCCAACTCCAACACTCTCCCTCAACCTGGATCCATTCCTCTGGCGTTTACTTGAATTCAGTTTGTTCAATGAGAACGCTCCATGGGAGTTTGGTTGTCTTACGTTCTCTGTATCCCCCTCACCCTATCCAATCTATCACCCTCAGAACAGATTGTATGCTGTATGCTTCGATCCAACCCTGACTATGTTACTCAGCCTGTGCCGATAAGGGTGGTGCTGCTGTAGCTCACATCTACATTTCAGAGGCTGAGTGCCAGCTCTCAGATACCTCCACATATCACCTGCTGGTCCATAACCCTACCATAGCACATCAGGCTATTTTATTAACTAAATCTGACCACATTTTATCTGGAGATTCCCAGCCACTCGCCCCCCCTCCCCCACCACTCACCCCCACCTAACAGTCCTGAAGCTGATGGTCTTCTGATAGCAGAGTTCGCTTTTATCTCCTCCTGATAATCCACAAACAGAACTGCCTGGGCAGACCCATTGCTTCAGCCTGCTCCTGCCAAGCAGAGGGGGTGCATGAATACACACGTGGGCCCAAGTTATACCTGTTCCTTCATGAGGTACGTAGACCATTCCTTGTTCCAGTTCTATTCCAGTTCTGTTCCACAACTCTTTCTCCGATATGTAGATTATATCATCGCTGCTGCTCCTCTCTCTTGTCCAGAAATGGAAAAGATTATACTTTCCAATTTGCACATTTCCCTCACTTTCACCTGGTCTACCTCTGACTCCTCCCTTCCTTTCCTCGACATCTCTGCTTCTATTTCTGGGGATTGACCGGTCACTGATATCCAGTATTAACCCACCGACTCCCACAGCTACCTGGAGTATACATCCTCACACCCTGTTTCCTGCAAAGACTCTATTCCATTCTCCCAGTTCCTTCGTCTCCACTGCGTTGCTTCTGATGATGTCAACTTCAAAAATTTGGCCTCTGAAATGTCCACCTTCTTCCTCAACCGATAACTCTTCAGCAC
>NW_025115980.1:0-1015 GCF_004010195.1 Chiloscyllium plagiosum
GATAGAGAGAAGCAGCGGGTCGCAGAGACAGTGTGCAGGATACATGGAAGTGGCGGGACAAAGGCAGTGCGATGAATTCTGCCGAAGCGAACATTGGAATAGCTGATGGTGGTGGGGGGTGTGGTGGTGTACATAGACATCAAACCAGTAACAGAGTGAATTAAACTCTGCCGCTGCCCTTCCCCACCCTGAGGACCAGGACTTGGGGCTGAATCTGTTTCTCTCCAGCTCAGCTTCTCCAACAGAAAGACACACAATAACATCGTTCACTCTGTGGCTCGGCATGCTTTAATGAACATATGTTTACAAATGGAAGTGATGGTTACAGTCAGTGGGATGGTGCCTTTTCTCACTGGCCCCTGGGTTGTGAGAAACATTGAAATGTGTCCCTGTAACCCCCTGTGGGATAAGGAGAGACAAACCAGCGCTACCCTCAGTCTGTTACCATAGCGAAAGGCTGCTCCATCGCTGAAACACTGAACTGAAATGAGAAAATCCCTGATGGTGTGATTAATGAGGGAATTTGATGGATGGATGGATTTGGGTGAAGGGATGTTTCAGCACATTCTTCAGCTGCTCCCTGAACTTAGTCTGGGTTACAGCATATATCGCGGTGTTTGTGCAGCAACTGAGGAGCTGCAACATGAAGCCCAATTCCTGTACAAAGTCATCGAGATACACAGAGTAAAACCCAATCCAATACATCCGTCTCCATATAGAATACACCATTATCGTTGACCATAACAGGATGAAATTGGCCGAGATCACAAACAGTAAAATGATGGATTTTTTTCGGTTTTTCATTTCAGTATCAGACTGAGCAACCCCATTGGTGTGAGTGCGGAGTCTCTTGCGGGCTCTGCTGGTCACTAAAATGTGTCTGACGGTGAGAACATTGAGTAGCAGAATCAGGGGAAATGGGACACACGGGGTGAGAATGTGGTGGAGGAACTCGATTGTGATCCAGACGCTGGAGAATGTTGCAGCGTGTGTTACAACACAAAACCAGGGGTGG
>NW_025115981.1:0-1015 GCF_004010195.1 Chiloscyllium plagiosum
ATATCACTGCCAACCCCTGACTGCTTATGTGCCGGCCCAAATGCCTCTTAAGCATTGTGATTGTTTCTGCTTTTACCAACTCCCAGGAGAGTACATTCCAGTCATCTACCACCTTTTGCGTAAGAAACTTGCGTGACATAACTCCCTTTAAACTTTCACATGTTGTTAGAAATGCTCCGCAGGTCTTGCAGCATCTGTGAAAATAAAAATCCGTTAATGTTTTGGGTCCTTCCTCAGAAACGTGATCTCTGATTTCTGTTTACAGATGCTTCCCGACTTGTTGAGCGTTTCCAGAAACCTTTGTTTTTGTTTCTGATTTACAGCATCTGCTGTTCTCTCGGTTTTTATTTTCTTTAAATTTCCCCCTGTCCCCTGAAATCTATGGCCTCTAGAATTTGTCATTTCTACTCGGAAAAAGATTCAGATTATAGAACATAGAACGTAGAACAATACAGTGCAGAACAGGCCCTTCGGCCCTCAATGTTGCGCCGACCTGTGGAATTTTCTCAACTCGTCCCCCTACACTATCCGAAAATCATCCATGAGCTTATCTAAGGATTGTTTAAAACTCCCTAATGAGGCTGAGCTGACTACCTTAGCTGGTAGGGCATTCCACACACTTACCACACTCTCTGTGTAAAGACTTTGCCTCTGACATCTGTCTTAAATCTATTACCCCTCAATTTGTAGTTGTGCCCTCTCGTACAAGCTGTCGTCCTCATCCTAAGGAAAAGACTTTCACTGTCTACCATATCTAATCCTCTGATCATCGTGTATGTCTCTATCAAATCCCCTCCTCATAAGACCTTCCCACCAGACCAGGCACCATCCTGATAAATCTCCTCTGCACCTTTTCCAATGCTTCCACATCCTTTTTGTAATGGGGCCACCAGTACTGTACACAATATTAAAACTGTGGCCGCACCAGCATTTTGTATAGTTGCAGCATGATATTGCGGTTCTAGAACTCAATCCCTCTACTAATGAAACCTGACACACCGGATGCCGCCTTAAC
>NW_025115982.1:0-1015 GCF_004010195.1 Chiloscyllium plagiosum
AAAGGTACTACTAAAGGGAATTCACCTTGAGACGAAAAGCGCATAATAATGTAAAGCGAGGATAGAATGTCCAGAAAAGTGTGGAGAGATTGTGGTAGGCGTATTGGACAAACTCTCAGTTTCAGGAATACAATCTATCCTTGCAAAGAAAATAGAGCTGATTCAGCGGGAGGAGTACTGCCTACACTGGTTGAAAAGCCAGTGGAGACGCAGCCAACTGAAGCAATGCAGGAGTCTTACCCTGGAAGTTTTCTGAGTGTGGGTAACGAAGCCCCAATGTCACCAGTTGAAACAGGAGATATCAAAAATGTAAAGTTAAGGAAGCTGAAGTGGCATTTACAGACACTTTGTTCCATCACATAGTTGTGAAAGAAAATCTATTGAGTAAACAGGGCATCATGCAAATATTTTAGCTCATTTAAACTAATTGAGTTACAGCAGAAAGATAAAAGGTTAAAGCAGTTTTATCAAAAAGCATGTACGTGAGGAATCTTGAATGTATCCCTGAATGTTATTCCCCTAAAAATGTTGTCCAAATTAGGGAATGGAGACTATTACATACTCACGGAGATGATAATTGGCAGAAGTTCATCAAATCGCATTGCCAATGGGATACAGAAAAGAGGTGATGTGAATGGCTTGTGAGCTACCACCGAGAAGTCATTTAAGAGTGAGGAAAACACAGGCTGAAACACAGAGACATATTTACTGGCCTGGACTGCAACAGAATGTAATTGAATGTTGCCAGTCGTGTCATACATGTCAGGTAATTGGAGAAAACACAAGCGATAATAAAACCTGCGCCTTTCTTAACTATTCTTGCATTTGAAGAACCTTTTACAAGAGCGTTAATTGATTGGCTACGTCCCAGAACTCAAACAAAAAGGTGGGCACCAGTATTTGTTAACAACAATGGATGTATCGACTAGGTTTCCAGAGGTCATTCCAAGATGCAGTATCACAGCTAAAAGAATTGTAAAGAAATTACTCTTTTTAATGAATAGACACGGACTAC
>NW_025115983.1:0-1015 GCF_004010195.1 Chiloscyllium plagiosum
GGAGCAGCGAGCCCGATGATGTAGATATCTCTGATACTGATTCTTGTTGCCTTGGTGCTGTCGCAGCCCATTACTACTGACAGGAAATTGTGAAGAAGGCATTTTTGGCAGGTCAGTGCAAATCGCAGAGATCACTCTGGGAGTGGAGACAGGGAAGTCGCAGATTAGGCCACTCAGCCCGGTCAGTCTGTCCTGCCATTTATTTGCATAAAGGCTGCTTTGGATTTGTTAATGGAGCTTCTCGTGTTGAGACTGTCAATGTCTAAATCCCATCGCAATCAAACTCTTCTGAGCTTTCCTTTCCTGAGTCACTTTGTATTCGGTAATTGTAAGCGGGATTTAAAGAGGAGGGAATAGCGTGGCACAGTGGCAAGCTGCTTAACACTGCTGCCTTAGCGAATCAAGAACATGGGCTCAATTGCACCCTTGTGCGACTCTCTATGTGGAGTGTGCACATTCTCCCTGTCTCTGTGTGAGTTTCATCGGAGTGTTCTGGTTTCCTCCCACTGTCCAAAGATGTGCAGCTTATTGTATTCGGCCTGACAAAGTGCACATGATGTTCAGGCTAGTCGAATTAGCCATGGGAAGTACAGACTTGGAGGGATGCAGTGGATCTAGTGAGATGCTCTTTGGAGGGTTGTTATGGACTCGATGGGTCAAATTGCCAACTTCCGCAGAGTAAGATAAATCAAGTAATCTGTAACGAGGGCAGAGTGTAAGTGTGATGAATTAATGCATCAATCACTGAGGGGTTGTGATGCCGAATGTCCTGCCTGGGGGTGATGTGTGGTTGCGTGGTGTTGGACGCAGATTAAATTAAAACCTCCAAGAAGTGTTAACTTTAAAGAAATGAAGAGGAGTTAGCAGCATGGCGCTTGTACAGCTTTCAAGGAATAAAAGGGCAGAACATACCCCTTCAGTGATACAATAATACTGCCTTTAAATCTTGATGATTTCTCTCTCTTCAAAACTCTTTCTTTGACCCAGGCAGACAACTATCAACCTTGGCTTTACA
>NW_025115984.1:0-1015 GCF_004010195.1 Chiloscyllium plagiosum
CTCCTCGATCTTTAAGGAGCCTTACCCTTTCTCAAGTTAACTTCTTCCTCTTCATGTGTTTGTAGAATCTCTTTGGATTATCCATAACCTTACCTAGTATTGGCAGATAAGGTTACAAGGGAACACTATATTTTCCCTAGTAAACTTGTCAGAAGTATGTTTTCTATTTACAGTATTAAGGTATTCTTTACTCATTAATCTTGAAATATATTCTTTTAAGAACAAAACAACCTGCTTGATTAGCACCACATTTCAGAAACTTCTACTTCCTCAAGCACTGACATTTAGTAGCAGCAGTGTGCACTATCTACAGATGTACTGCAGAAAGGTACCAAAGATTCTCGGACAGCACATCCCACGACCACTTTCAATTTGAAGGACAGCAGAGGCAGATACATGGGAACACCACCACCTGCAGGTTTCCCTCCAAGCGACTCACTATTTTTACTTGAAAATATATCGCACTTCCTTCAGTGTCGCTGGGTCAGAATCCTGGAATTTTCTACAGATATACCTGCAGCATACGGACTGCAGCAGTTCAAGAAGGCAGCTTATCAGCACCTTCTCAAGTGGCAACTAGATAGGTAATAAATGCTGGCCCAACCAATGATACCCACATCACACAACTAAATAAAGCCTAGATCTAGTTTTCAAAAGCCTCCTAGATCCTTTCTGGATCTTTTTGTGCATCAATAGAGAACCTGGATATATTAATTCTGTGAAGGGTCCTTTGCTGTTGACAAGTAATCATTTCAAAACTCTCTTCTTGCAATAATTTGTCATCTGAGCTGAAAACAAAACTGCATATTTTTAAAAGTTATAATTTAGTAAAAATATCATTAGCTGTCCACTCCATATCTAATTGCCTCATATTTCTTGTCAGGGATCTTTGCTTTTATCTTTAAAAAAATTAAAATATATTGTTTATCTATCATTCTATTTTCTGATTTTCTGACCTTTGCTTGTGAAAAATGTAGGGTTAAGAAGTACATAGTCAGCATGGTTTTGTGAAGGG
>NW_025115985.1:0-1015 GCF_004010195.1 Chiloscyllium plagiosum
TGCACTTGTGCGAATGATATCTTCCTTTTTTTTTAATTCACAATAATGTCAGGCAATTAACTTTCTATCAGCAAAAGGTGAGCTTATTTTTCCTTTTCAATTGCGCGAAAAGAAAAATGGATAGGAATGTTGAAATATAAATGACTGTACACGACTCCAAAACTGTTGGCTGGTTATTCGATTACTTTTACGAGCGAATTCCAGGCTATTAACTTCATCTTCAGACTTCTCTACTCCCTTCAATGATACCGCTCAACTGGTATCCAACTATCGTTTTTTATCAAATCGTTGCTAATTGAAAAATAACTTATTGGTTTTCAACATAGTATCTCCTCTTGCATGGTTGAGAGCGTAGTTTGCTGTAAATCATGCTTGTCGTCCCATTGACACATCCAAGTATGTGTGATATATACTTCCGGTTTAACTTGACGTCAGAGTCCACAAGCAGAACTGTGTATAAACACAGCGTTTTTAAAACAGGAAGTATTAAATTTCAGTTCATTTGAGGCAGACATTCGAGAATAGGGAGAGAGAAAGATAGACAAAGGCTTTAAAAACTCTGAATCAACTGTGGCAAGATTAATGAAGAACTAAGCACACACACAATATGCACTCAATCACACATGCACACGCACACACAATGGAAATGTGCATATGGAGCCATAGAGACATAGAGAAATACAGCACAGAATCATACCCTTCCATACAACCAACCCATGCCGACCAGGTATTCCAACCCAATCTAGTCCCACCTGTCAACACCCGGCCCATTTCTTCCAAATCCGTCCTATTCATATGCCCATCCAGATGGCTTTAAAATATAGCAATTGTACGATCCTTCCCCACTTCCTCTAGCAGCTCATGCCATGCATGTACCACCCGCTGTATGCAAAGGTTGTCCCTTAGGTCTCTTTTATATATTCCCCTCTCAAACTAAAACTATGCCCTCGAATTCTGGACTCCCTCGCTCCAGGGAAAAGACTTTGTTTATTTATCCTACCTATGTCCCTCATGA
>NW_025115986.1:0-1015 GCF_004010195.1 Chiloscyllium plagiosum
AATCTCAGTCAGTGACAGGAATTGAACCTCAGTTAGTGACAGGCATTGAATCTCAATCAGTGACAGTCTTTTAATCTCAGTCAGTGAAAGGGATTGAACCTCAGACAGAGACAGGGATTGAATCTCAGTCTGTGACAGGAATTGAATCTTAGTCAGTGACAGGGATTGTACCTCAAGCAGTGACAGGGATTAATCCTCAGTTAGTGACAGGGATTGAATCTCAATCAGTGACAGCAATTGAATCTCAGTCAGTGACAGCAATTGAATCTAAATCAGTGAGAGGCTTTGAATCTCAGTCAGTGACTGGGATTGAATATCAGTCAGTGACAGGGATCGAATTTCAGTCAGTGACAGGGACTGAACCTCAGTCAGTGACAGGAATTGAATCTTAATCAGAGACAGGGATTGAACCTCATTCAGTGACAAGAATTGAATATCAATCAGTTACAGGCTTTGAATCTCAGTCAGTGAAAGGGATTGAATCTCAGTCAGTTACAGGGATTGAATACCAGTCAGTGACAGGGATCGAATCTCAGTCATTGACAGGTACTGAACCGCAGTCAGTGACAGGAATTGAATCTTAAACAGTGACAGAGATTTTATCTCAATCAGTGTCAGGAATTGAATCTCAGATGGTGACAGGGATTGAATCACAGTCAGTGACAGGGATTGAAACTCAGTCAGTGACAGGGATTGAATCTCAGTCAGTCACAGGGACTGAACCACAGTCAGTGACAGGAATTGAATCTTAATCAGTGACAGGGATTGAATCACAGTCAGTGACAGGGAATGAAACTCAGTCAGTGACAGTGATTAACCCTCAATCAGTGACAGGGATTGACAATCAGTCAGTGACAGGGATTGAATTTCAGTCATTGACAGGGTTTGAACCTCAGTCAGTGACAGCGATGGAATCTCAATAAATGACAGGCTTTGAATCTCAGTCAGTGAAAGTGATTCAATCTTAGTCAGTGACAGGGATTGAATCTCAATCAGTGACAGGGATTGCATCTCA
>NW_025115987.1:0-1015 GCF_004010195.1 Chiloscyllium plagiosum
TAAAAACTGCAAGACTTTGCATAAAGCCTCAACCATACATTTAGTTCACCTCCAAATTTGGGATTTATATTGGAAAGATATACCGACAGCATTTTCATTTGGATTTTTTTTGAAAAACTGAAAATATTTCCATAATTAACAAACAGAATGAACGACATCCAATAATTTTACACCTATAACGAAGACATAATCCTGCATTTGAGCTTTAAACAAAACATACTCAAAACTGCATTCACTGAAATAAGATATTCAAAATTGTAGCTCTGCAAAAGATCACCATAACTTGCTAAAGTCGAGTTAATTGTTCCCTTCAACCCCAATCCAAATACTTATTTTACCTTGCAACGAAATTATTGAAATATGTAGTACCAACGACCACTGTAAGCATCAACATGACTCCAAAAAAAGTCAGAAATATTTGATGCTTTCAAAGGTATCGAACTATGAGATTTTAAGTGGTTTGTACAACTCAAGTAAAACACATCTACTCTATTAATGCTCTGGTCTAGATGGAAAAGAGAGTCCTGTAGCTTCCTCTTAACGGAGAGCAGAAGGTAAGAAAGCAAAAAAAAATCTTAAAATCTTTTGCAGAGCAAAAAATAAGAAAGATCACAACAAAAACGTTTTTTGGAAGGGACAACAAGGAGAATTTTTCAAAAAATAAAATTAAGGTATTAGTTATTCCTAATTTTAGCCCTTTGTCCTGATTAAGGGTTTGCATGATTCTTTATGGAACGGTTTAATTTATTTCAATTAATCCTAAATATCACCAAGTCTTTGGAAACCAACTAGAGAAACAAAGAGCTTAACTCCCCCTCAACATTGGAAGGTACTTAATTAGTTAGCACCAATTATACGAAACTATAACAACAAAATGCTGACCAACGAGTGCCAAGAATTGAAACAGTCAGCTTGCAGCAGAAAAAATCAAAATACTTACTATTAGGTCATGAAGCAAAATAGCCTAAAACAGAGGAACCTCCATTATCTAAACAAGATGGGCGGGCATTATCTC
>NW_025115988.1:0-1015 GCF_004010195.1 Chiloscyllium plagiosum
TCATATATATTGCCAAGCAAGAAGTGCTTCCACTACCTGTTCTGGCAGAGCGATTAGGTTCCGACCACTCTCTGTGTGGAAAAATTCCAACAGGCACATCTCTTTCACTTCCCCCCTCACCTTGAATCTTTGCCCCTTGTAATTGAAACTGTGATCGTGCACCTCGAAGGCTGAAGACTCTCCAAATTCGTCACTTCCTATTTGATGGCAATACCAGCAACAGATCTATTACCTGTCATTTTCACTATCCACCTGGAAAGAAGGAACATTATTCACTCCCCAGTTGTATTATTGGCCAACATATGTCGGTACGCATTCAGAATTTTTCTGTTTCTACTGACGTTTTCCTGTTTTGTTTGGTTCACAGTTGCTTTCACATTTAATCGCTTTCCAGCCATTTCTGCAGAGAAATTAAACCAAGAGACTGCAAAAGGAGAACAGCGCGTGTGGTGGTAGGATGGTGCAAGTGTTGTCGGTTGTTTCCATTATATTGCTAGTACCTTGAATTTGAAATTTTTTTTATTCCTGAATGTGTACCGTCATTTTGCATCTTATTACCACAGTATTATTCCGCTTTCTTTTGGAAAATCTATGATTTGATTGGACTTGATTTGATTTATTGTCTTGAATAACTAGATGCAGTGCAAGCAGATCATAGTTATCAAGGACATGCAGATGGTAGGGTGAAACGTATCTGGACAGAGTAAGCCACGCAGTTTACAATACACAAAACCTACACGAGGCAAGATCAACATGGGAATACTACGCACAAATAACCGCAGACTGAACACAGAACAGAACAGAACAGCCTTCTCAACTGATTGGAAGATAATTCAAACATTCATATTGTAGTATTACATTGCACCAACCTATGGATATAATGCAGCGCGAATACTTATCCAAGATACGAATGCATATCACAATTTTACTAGAGAAATGAGAAAATGTGATCACTTGCCCTGATGTTTATGAACTTATTGCGTCTGTCTCACATTTCAGGATGATATGACAAAAA
>NW_025115989.1:0-1015 GCF_004010195.1 Chiloscyllium plagiosum
CCTGTTAGGCCTCTTGCATTGAAATAAATGCAGCTCAATTTATCAGTCCTACCTTGTTCTCTGCTTTGTCTCTGCCTGCCCTGACTGTTTGACTTGCTTCTGTTCTCAACTGTACAGTCTCAGATTGATCTCTTTCCTCACTCTCCTCTAATACAATCAATCTCTTGGAACCTGACATACCCCTCAATGCATTGGAGCCAATCTTAATACCAGAAACTTGGCTGTTCGTGCTACATTCCCCTGAGAGTCTGTCACCCTCTACAGTTTCCAAAACAGTGTACTTGTTTGAAATGGGGATAGCCACAGAAGACTCCTGCACTACCTGCCTCCCTCTCTTACCTTTCCTGGAGTTAACCCTTTGATGTGACTATATCTGCAACTTTTCTCCCTTCTTATAATTGCCATCCGTCACATCTGCTTGCTCTTGTAAATTCCTCATTGCCTCTAACTGTCGCTCCAACTGATCCATCTAATGTGATGGGATTCGCAGTTATAGGAAAGGAGAAAAGTTGCAGATACAGTCAGATATAATCCTCAGTAACACATTAACTCTCCTTAAACTCCCACATCCGACAAGAAGAGCATATTGCTCTACTAAGAGCCATTTTTGCTTCTTCCAATCTACAAACTCAGAAAATAGCACCATCTTATTCCTCCACAAAATACTGTTCCATACTAACTTAATAATTATGGCTTATATTTTTAAGTTTAATTAACAGCATATCTCAATAAATACATAATCAAGAAAGGTTGTGTACTCTACTCACTACTGCAGACTTACAGCAAGACTCCAAGGCCACACTTAAATCTATTCACTTATCTGTCTCTGTGCTGTGACCTCTCCCAAAAAGGTTCCTCCAAGATAAGTTGTGAATTTCAGTGTTTGTTAATTTTCCTAGATGCACTCCAATGTCCTGCGATACATGAATTCAACAGCAAAGGCAGTAACTGTGCAAGTTCACCGCTGTGTCAGTTAGCAGTGTGGGTTTCTTTCTTTCTCTCTCTCTCTCTCTCT
>NW_025115990.1:0-1015 GCF_004010195.1 Chiloscyllium plagiosum
AACATCGACCAGTTCGACCATATCAGCCTTTTTTACGTTGTCCTCACAAGGAACAAGGTCCCACTCACTCGTGAATACTGAAGCAAAGTACTCATTAAAAACATCCCCTATCGCTCTGACTCCTGGCACAAGTTTGCTTCACTGTAAGGGGTATAAATGTGGAATTATGTCTCAGCACTGAATTAATGTAAAGATATTGCAGTGTACAATCACTCGACTACTTTGAATATTGAACGGTATTTTAACTGAGAAAACACAGTTGAATTGATTTGATTATATTTCACTTCACGCTAAGGTTTATTGTATTTTGAACCACAAAAAGAATTTCCTTTTTATATATATGTAACTTACTTAAATTAGTCGCACGTTTATGTGAAGAAAATATAATTAACATCTGCTTGTTCCTTCCTTTATCGATGAGTGTTCATTTTGAAATTGTGGAAGTTGTACATTGTTGAAAGGAAGGGAACTTGTCTTCGACTGAATATCACATTGAATGACTGATGCATTTTTAAAATTAAAGTACAATGATCACGCAGTTTTGCCAATTTGTCTTTCAAAGAATTGTCATGAGATTTCTCTTTATTTAAGACTATTATTCATTTATTCTATTGTTATTGCAAAATGTTGTTTAATTTCCAGTCCATTACACACAGAAACTACCTAATTAATTCCATTCGAATTACTATAATAAACAGCTGATTAGTTTTCATTTGTGTAACCACTTTTAACATAATATTGCAGTCCGGCCGTCCTGAGTGGGAACATTATGAAAGGAGCCTGTGGAGCTGTGGCAGTGTCTCTATTACTAGACCCGAGAGAAGGATTCAAATCACACCTTCACCTGAAATATATCAAGAGCTATCTGAATGGTGATTACAGAGAACCTAAGCACAGACTGAATTGCTTTTCAACTCAAGATTAGATGTGCTTTTATCTATTATATCAATAATCACAAAATCTGATACTTATTTGTGTCAGATTACCAAGACATATGTGTTGGAAAATTCGCTTT
>NW_025115991.1:0-1015 GCF_004010195.1 Chiloscyllium plagiosum
CGAGATATTATGTACACATTCTATTTCCTTTTACCTAGTCTCACAATATCACTTGTCATCCATGGTTTCCTCACCTTGCCATTTCTATCCATAATTTTCACAGGAACATATCTCTCCTGAACACTAATTAACCTCTCTTTAAAAGCCTTCCACATATCAAATGCGGATTTCCCTTCAAACAGCTGTTCCCAATCCACGTTCCCCAGCTCTTGGCGAATTTTGCTATAGTTGGCGTTCCCCCAGTTTAGCACTATTCCTTTCGGACCACTCTCATCTTTCTCCATGACTATTGTAAAACTAAAGGAATTGTGATAATTATTTCCAAAGTAATCCCCCACTGTAACTTCCACTACCTGGGTGGGCTCAGTTCCCAACACCAGGTCTGGCATGGCCGCTTCCCGAGTTGAACTATTCCTACAACGCTCTAGAAAATGCTCCTGGATGGTCCTTACAAATTCTGCTCCATCTAGACCTCGAACACGAAGTGAATCTCAGTCAATGTTGGGAAAATTAAAATTAAAATCACCACCATCCTGTTGCTCCCACATCTTTCTGTGATCTATCTACATATTTGTACCACGATCGGTGTTGGGAAGCCTCTAGTACAATCCCAGCATTGTTACTGCACGCTTTCTATTCCTGAGCCCTGCCCATATTGCCTCACTGCTCAAATCTTCCATGGTGCCCTCCTTCAGCACAGCTGTGATATCTTCTTTGACCAGTAACGCTTCTTCTCCACCCCCTGTACCTTCCTCTCTACCCTCCTGAAGCATTAATGTCCTGGGATATTTAGTTGCCAATCAAGCCATTCCCTCAACCAAGTCTCAGTAACATCAATAACATTATATTCCCAGGTACTATTCCAAGCTCTAAGTTCATCTGCCTTACCTACTATACTTCTTGCAATAAATCTAATAAATTAATTATTTCTCACCCTAACAGTGTCTCTTTTAGAAATATGTGATAGTCGCTAACCCTCACATTTCAGCGTAATCATCCCTCTTTGTCTCCTACA
>NW_025115992.1:0-1015 GCF_004010195.1 Chiloscyllium plagiosum
TTGGTGTCAGTGTGTGTGGGGCGAGTTTATATCAGACAGGGGGAGATTGTTGTCAGTGACTATGGAGCTGGGTTATATCAGACAGGGGGAGAATGGTGTCAGTGACTGTGGGGCTGGTTTATATCAGACAGGGGGAGATTGGTGTCAGTGTCTGTGAGTCTGGTTTATATCACTCAGGGGAAGATTGGTGTCAGTGACTATGGAGCTGGGTTATATTAGACAGGCAGAGATTGGTGTCAGTGACTGTGGGTTGGTTTATATCTGATAGGCAGAGATTGGTGTCAGTGTCTGTGGGGCTGGTTTATATCATACAGGGGAGATTGGTGTCAGTGACTGTGTGGCTGCTTTTTTTCAGACAAGGGGAGATTGGTGTCAGTGATTGTGGGTTGGTTTATATCGGACAGGAGGAGATTGGAGTCAGTGACTGTGGGGCTGGTTTATATCATACAGGGGAGATTGGTGTCAGTGACTGTGGGGCTGGTTTATATCGGACAGGGGGAGATTGGAATCAGTGACTGTGGGGCTGGTTTATATCATACAGGGGAGATTGGTGTCAGTGACTGTGGGGATGGTTTATATCAGACAAGGGGAGATTGGTGTCAGTGATTGTGGGTTGGTTTATATCATACAGGGGAGATTGGTGTCAGTGTGTGTGGGGCGGGTTTATATCAGACAGGGGGAGATTGTTGTCAGTGACTATGGAGCTGGGTTAAATCAGACAGGGGGAGATTGGTGTCAGTGACTGTGGGGCTGGTTTATATCAGACAGGGGGAGATTGGTGTCAGTGACTGTGAGTCTGGTTTATATCACTCAGGGGAAGATCGGTGTCAGTGACTATGGAGCTGGGTTATATTAGACAGGCAGAGATTGGTGTCAGTGACTGTGGTTGTTGTTTTATATCTGATAGGCAGAGATTGGTGTCAGTGTCTGTGGGGCGGGTTTACTTCAGACTGGGGACGGTTCGTGTCTGTGACTGTGGGCCGGTTTATATCCGACAGAGGGAGATTGGTGTCAG
>NW_025115993.1:0-1015 GCF_004010195.1 Chiloscyllium plagiosum
CATGACCAATCCACCTAACCTGCACATCTTTGGTCTATGGGAGAAATTTGGAGCACCCAGAGAAAACCCATGCAGACATGAGGAGAACTTGCAAATTCCATTCAAACAGTCATCCAAGGGTGAAATTGAATCTGGGTCCATGGTGCTGTGAGGCAACAGTTCCATTCCACCATTCACCCATTGCATTCAGGAGCAGGGTACCACACGCCTGATCTGTACTGTATCTGGAACTCTGAAATGCTGCTCCTTTGTCTCTGCTGTGGACATGTTTCTTTTGTTGGTTGGAAAACACTTATATCTCCTTACAGACATTATAGAAATAATTAGCAATCTATGCCTGTCTAAATGTCATTTGTACTTTTACCTTAAAGAGACCTTTAAGGTATATTGGTTGAAACTCTATGTAGAGTCAATGTGACTGAATATGCTAGCAGTACTCACTGAACTCAATTGCTTTGTTGTAACATTTATGTCATAACTTATTTTGCTATGTAACCAAGTACAGTGGCACGATGGCTCAGTGGTTAGCACTGCTGCCTCACAGTGCTAGGGACCCAGGTTCATTTCCCGCCGGAGGCAACTGTCTGTGTGGAGTTCGCACAATCTCCCTGTGTCTGCGTGGGTTTCCTCCGGGTGCTCTGGTTTCCTCCCACAGTCCAAAGATGTGCGGGTTAGGTGGATCAGCCATGCTAAATTGCCCATAGTGTTAGAGCATTAGTCAGGGGTGAATGTAGGGGAATAGGTCTGAGTGGGTTGCTCTTCGGAGGGTCTGTGTGGACTTGTTGGGCCAAAGGGCCTGTTTCCACACTGTAGGTAATCTAATCTAATCTAATCTAATCTAATCTAAAGTCACACAATTGAACCTTCTTGAAGGAGTGACTGCATGTTGGACCAATATCATGACAGACACTTGCTTATCTTCAGTTCCTGACTCCAAATTAGGACCATTTTTATGTTTGGATTGTCTCTTTACATATTGGAGTGAAGATTTTACCATGTGGGTCCAATTCACACT
>NW_025115994.1:0-1015 GCF_004010195.1 Chiloscyllium plagiosum
GGATAAATCCGGCCTTCTGCACGCTCTCAGGCAGTGTGTTCCAGAGCCTAACCCCTGGATTGACCCGGCCTATCCCACATTCTCAGACACTGTGTTCGAGTCCCGAACCCCTGGATTAATCCGGCATCCCCACACTGTCAGATCCTGTGTTCCAGACACTAACTCCAGCATTAAACCGACCATCACCATACTCTCAGGCACTGTGTTCCAGACATAATCCCTGGATGAATCCGGCCTCCCGCACACTCTCAGGCACTGTGTTCTAGAGCATAACCCCTGGATTAATCCGCCTAACTCACATTCTTAGACACTGTGTTCCAGACCCTAACACCTGGATTAATCCGCTCTATCCCGCACTATCAGGCACTGTGTTCCGGACACTAACCCCTGGATTGACCCGGCCTATCATACACTCTCAGGCACTGCATTCCAGACACTAACTCCTGGATTGACCGGCCTATCCCACAGTCTCAGACACTGTGTTCCACACCCTAACCCCTGTATTATTCCGGCGTATCCCAGGCACTCAGGCACTGTGTTCCAGACCCTAATCCCCGGATTAATCCAGCTCTATCCCACACTCTCAGAAACCCTTAACCCTGGATTTTTTCAGCCTATCCCACACTCTCAGACACTGTGTTTCAGATTCTAACCCCTGGATTAATCCGGCCTATCCCACTCTCTCAGGCACAGTGTTCCAGACCCTAAATCCTTGAATTAATCTGGTCTATCCCACGCTCTCAGGCACTTTGTTCCACACCCTAACCCCTGGATTAATCCAGCCTCCCCCACACTCTCAGGCAGTGTGTTCCAGAACATAACCCGTGGATTAATTCAGCCTATCCCACACTCTCAGGCACTGTGTTCCAGATCCTAACCCCGGGATTAATCCAGCCTATCCCAATCTCTAAGGCACTGTGTTCCAGACCATCATACCTGCATTAATTCAGCCTCCCGCACACTCTCAGGCACTGTGTTCCGGAGCCTAACCCCTGGATTAATCCGGCCTAACCCA
>NW_025115995.1:0-1015 GCF_004010195.1 Chiloscyllium plagiosum
TCAGTACAGCTGTTTAGCTTTGAAGGTTCGGTCGAAAACACTCGGATGACTAACTCCAGTGCATCGTGTAGTTGGTGCACTCTGATGCTATTGTGCCTTAACGGTAGTTGGTGCACTCTGATGCTATTGTGCCTTAACGGTGAAGGGAATCAATATTCAGTTATGGAATCGGATACAATCAAGTGACTGCATTGTCGTGGATGGTGTCCAGTTCCTTAAGTGTTGTTGAAGTCACACTCATCTCGGCAAATGGAGAGAGTTCTGTGCCACATCTCACTTGTACCTTGCAAACGATGTAGGATTCACGGAGCAATGAGTTGAGTTTACAATCCAAAACTGTCTACCAACGGACATGTTTTTGTTGTAAAAGTGTTTATATAGCCGGTCTCAATCCATTTTTCCCAAATTCTAGCTCCATGGACGATGACACAGGGGAATGAGGTTACAGTAAAACCATTGAATGTCAATGGAATATGATAAGGCTCTCATTTGTCAGATTTATAATTACTCTATTTCGTTCTTGTGTGGACCAATCTGATTCCAATCGCTAGCTGATTTCAAGTTCCAATTCTCGTTTGTGCTTGAAATTTCAACCGTTGCCTCACATAAATTTCTCCACCTGCCTTAATAATATGTAAGGACGCTATAAGGGACAGCAGAGATTTACAAACATGGTGCCAACCCTGTATAAAATGGAGCTCTATGATCACATAATTACAATTATAAACGTTCAATATTCGTGGGATCTTGACAGGGTAGATAAGGTCAGGTGGTTTGCCCTCTGGTATGAGGAAAGCACCAGAGGACATGAACTCAGAATTAGGTATTGCCTATTTAATTCAGAAATGGGGAGGAATTACTTTGCTCAGGGTCCAGTGATTCTGTGGAACTCTTTCCTGAAACTGTTGTTGAGGCTGATTTGTTGTGTAATTTCAAACTGTGCCAGACAGATATTTAACCAGAAGGTCGATGAAGCATTATAGAGGTTAGGCAGGAGAATGGAGGTGAAGATTAT
>NW_025115996.1:0-1015 GCF_004010195.1 Chiloscyllium plagiosum
CCAAGGTATAGATAATTTTTTATTTAGCACCCGCACTGACGTCAAGATGGGGTCTGGGGATATCATGGAGCTGGTTGTGGGTAGCTTTGGTGATGGAGAAAATACCAAGTCATAAATCAATTCAGGGCAAATTGGTACTTCGGGATTGTGAACAGTCTTGTTCTCAGATGTTTGTGAGGATGGAGGTATGGGTGGTTCTGAAATTTGCGGAGAATAAAAGGATTTGCATTTGAAACTGAAGACAAAAATTTCAATCTTTACTAAATATTGATCACAGAAATATCACTGAAGTTTTCCATGGCTTGTGGGATTAATAAATTGATAGAGATGGGGAGACTTACCAGGAACGCCAACAATAGAGAGCATGGGATAGTAACCAGCCTGAATAATCAGTAGTACACCATACATCCGATCTGGCAATTTGTGCCAATACCAGGAAACAAGGTAAAGACCCCAGGATAAACTCCAGTCCATTGTTCCAGCATTCCATTCTATTTTTCTTAGATTCTGAACTGCTGGTGCGTCATTCCAGTCTACTGTTCTCAGATTCTGATCCATTGTTGGAACATTCCAGTCTGTTGTTCTCTGATGATGATCCATTGTTGGAACATTCCAGTCTATGTTCTCAGATTCTGATCTCCCCTCTCCCTGTCTCTGCTCCAGCTGATCGCTGTTAGTGTTGGAGGTGATGCATCCGCAGCTATCATGGGATAAAGCATTGCATGAAGCCCTTTACATATAGAAGAGGAAAGCCATCCAGTGACATAATTAGGATGCATGGAGACTTACATCAATCACAGTCACTCAACAAACAGATCCAGTTAACTCCTTTCAGTATGCTACCTTCAGTTCACAATAACAATTGGATTGAATGGAATGTTGGCATCGCTGGCTAATGGTCACACCTCCCATCAGCAATTACTGAAGTGAAGTTAGTTGTGAGGGAAAATGATGGATGCTTTCTTGTCGCAAACTCGATGCGTCAGCTGTGTTGTCCATTTGCAATACTGTAACT
>NW_025115997.1:0-1015 GCF_004010195.1 Chiloscyllium plagiosum
GGTAGTGCTGCACTGTCAGAGGGTCAGTACTGAGAGATTGCTGCACTGTCAGAGTGTCAGGACTGAGGGAGTGCGGCACTGCCGGAGGGTCAGTACTGAGGGATTGCTGCACTGTCAGAGGGTCAGTACTGAGGGAGTGCTGCACTGTCAGAGGGTCAGTACAGAGGGAGTTCAGCACTGTCAGAGGTTCAGTAGTGCGGGAGTGCTGCACTATCAGAGGGTCAGTACTGAGGGAGTGCTGCACTGTCAGAGGGTCAGTACTGAGGGAGTTCTGCACTGCCGGAGGGTCAGCACTCAGTGAGTTCTGCATTGTCAGAGGGTCAGTACTGCGGGAGTGCTGCACTGTCAGAGGGTGATTACTGAGGGAGTGCAGTACTGTCGGAGGGTCAGTACTGAGGGTTTCCTGCGCTGTCAGAGAATCAGTACTGAGGGTTTCCCGCACTGTCGGAGGGTCAGTAGTGCGGGAGTGCTGCACTGACAGAGGGTCAGTACTGAGGGAGTGCTGCACTGTCAAAGAGTTAGTACTGAGGGAGTGCTGCATTCTCTGAGGGTTAGTACTGAGGAACCGCTTCACTGTAAGAATGTCAGAACTAAAGGAGCGCTGCACTGTCAAAGAGCTGCACTGCCAGAGGGTCAGTACTGAGGGTGTACCGTACTGTCACACGGTCGGTATGGGGACTGTGCAACACTGTCAGCTCGTCAGCACTGAGGAAGTTCTGCACTGTGTGAGCGTCAGTACCGAGGGAGTGCTGCACTGCCAGAGGGTCAGTACTGAGGGATCACTGCATTGCCAGAGGGTCAGTACTGAGCGATCACTGAACTGTCAGAGGGTCAGTAGTGCGGGAGTGCTAGACTCTCAGAGGATCAGCACTGAGGAACTGCTGCACTGTCATAGGGTCATTACTGAGGAACTGCTGCACTGTCAGAGGGTGAGTGCTGAGGTAGCGCTGCACTGTTAGATGGTCTGTACGGAGGGAGTGCTGCACTGAGAGAGGGTATGTTCGGAGGCAGTGCT
>NW_025115998.1:0-1015 GCF_004010195.1 Chiloscyllium plagiosum
GGAACACTATTGGTGGCAAGACGTGTAGAGTATATGAAAGAACAGAAATGCAGTCATAACTGGTTTATACAAAAAAAAATATGGACACTGAGATTACCAGGAACACCAACGATAGACAGGAGAGGATAATAAATATATTGAATAATGCAAAGAGCAGAATAGATCCGCCATGATGACGACAACCAATCATAATATGTAGAAATATACAAACAGAATTGGAAAGCATAGCCCTTCAGGCAGCATATGAAGAGCAGAAGAATCCACATTTCATGTGTTAGCCCTTCGTCAGGAATGAGGCTTTTCGCCCAAAGGTGCTGAGAGATAAATGGGAAGGAGATGGGAATGGATGAAGGTAGCTGAGAACGTGATAGGTAGATAAAGTTGGGGGTGGAAGTGATATTTCGGAGAGGAGGGTGGAGCAGAAAGGTGCGAAGGAAGATGGGCAGATAGGACAGGTCATGGGGGTGATGCTGACTTGGAATGTTAACGTGTGGGAAAGGAAAATGAGGAAACTAGTGAAATCCACATTGATTCCGTGTGGTTGCAGGGTCACAAGTTGAAAGATGAGGCTTTGTCCCTCCAGGCATCAGGTGGTTCGGGGGTGGTGGTGGAGGAGGCCCAGGACCTTGGTGGAATGGGAGGGTGTGCTGAAGTGTTTGGCCATGGGGCAGTGGGGTTGGTGATGCGGGGGTCGTGGAGGTGTTCTCTGAAGTGTGCCGCAAGTTAGCGTCCTGTCTCCCAATAGGGAGGAGACAACATCGGGTGCAACAGATAGAGTAGGTGGTGTGTCTGCAAGTGCAGGTAAAACTATGATGGATATGGAAGGATCCCTTGGGTACTTGGGCGGTGATGAGGGGGGAGGTGAGGACGCAGGTTTTGCAATTCCTGCCGTAGCAGGGGAAGGAGCTGCGAGCGGAGAGTGCTTTAGTGGGTGGTATTGACCTGATGAGCTAGTCACGGAGGGAATGGTCTTTTTTGAATAAGAATAGGTGTGGGGAGGGAAATATATCTCTGG
>NW_025115999.1:0-1015 GCF_004010195.1 Chiloscyllium plagiosum
GTATCTTTCTGCATTTGATTGGTGGTCATTATCATTGTGGATCTATTACGCCCTTCTCATTATTCAATACTTTTATAATCCCTTCCTGGCTATTGTTGGTGTTCCTGGTGAGTGTCGCTGTCCAGATTTTTTTTCTATAAACCAGTTATGACTGTATTATTGTTCTTTCATATAGTCTACACATCTTGCACTATTATTGTTCCTGTTGAAACTCTGAATCCAGATATTCACTCTACAGACTACTACTAACTACATCAATGAAGGTGTTCAATTACTGTCTCCCTCTCTGCTCTGGCAGTGTTACTCATGGTCTCTATGTTGACCGACTCAGTTTCAGCGGAGAACAACAATGTATTGTATATTTGCCTTTGTTATTTAAATATTAAGAGCATGAGGTCACTCTCTACTGTTCTGGTTACAAATTCCACTTCCTTCCACTGTTTCCATCCCATCCCTGGCCAATATCTGCGACTGAAGCACACAAGACACAACTGTGGGACATCCCTATGAACATGCGCTGACTCTTGACACCATTCCCTGACCCTTTCTAACTTGAAATACTCACTACTCCAGAATATATCTCACTGGTTTAGTCCATCTGCTGTTTTAACCTTAAGCTATGAAATACAGTCTTAATGAAGCCAATAATCTGCTGCTGATGCTCCTGGCTTCACACCTGCTGAAGCAAACCTGATTTGAACTCACACCAAACTTGCTATTTTGTCTGGCAATGCCTTTATTTTAACATTATCAAACACTTTACCTTGTTTGTCCATGAAACTTCTCTCGTTCTCCCTGTTGATTAACAAAAAGCCTGCCAGTTGTTCGTAATTAAAATAGTTTCCTCCACGTGCGTTCCTTCTCAAACAATGAGTTTCGCATTCAACCACACCAATCGCGCACACACACACACACTCTCCCTCATTCTCTGATGAACACACACACACATACACGGACGCAGAGAGAGCAAACCTTCCCATTTCAGACAGTAATCTGATGCGAGTATAGTTAGCAT
>NW_025116000.1:0-1015 GCF_004010195.1 Chiloscyllium plagiosum
ACTGAGGTACTGAGGGAACAGGTTCTGAGGTATTTAGGAAGCAGTCTCTGAGGCACTGAGGGAGAACTATCTGAGGTACTGAAGGAGAACTATCTGAGGTACTGAGGTAGCACTTTCTGATGTATTAAGGGAGCACTATCTGAGGCATTGAGGGAGCAATATCTGAGGTACTGAGGGAGCACTTTCTGAGGTATTTAGGGAGCACTATCTGAGGTACTGAGGGAGAACTTTCTGAGGTACTGAGGGAGAACTATCTGAGGTACTGAGGGAGCAGTTTCTGAGGCATTGAGGGAGCAATATCTGACGTACTGAGGAAGCACTAGCTGAGGTTCTGAGTGAGTACTATCTGAGGTACTGAGGGAGCACTTTCTGAGGTACTGAGGGAGATCGATCTGTGGTATTGAGGGAGAATTATCTGAGGTCTTGTGGGAGCACTATCTGAGGTACTGAGGGAGAACTTTCTGAGGTATTGAGAAAGCACTTTGAGGTATTGAGGAAGCACCTTCTGAGGTTTTGAGGGAGCACGATCTTAGGTATTGAGGAAGCACTTTCTGAGGTATTGAGGGAGCACTATCTGAGGTACTGAGGGAGCAAGTTCTGAGGTATTGAAGAAGCACACTCTGAGGTACTGAGGGAGAACAATCTGAGGTATTGACGGAGCACTTTCTGAGGAATTGAGGGAGCACTATCTGAGGTACTGAGGGAGCACTTTGAGGTATTGAGGAAGCCCTTTCTGAGGTATTGAGGAAGCACTTTCTGAGGTATTGAGGGAACACAATCTGATGTATTGAGGAAGCACTTTCTGTGGTACTGAGGGAGCACTTTCTGAGGTATTGAGGGATCACTATCTGCGGTACTGAGGCAGAACTATCTGTGGTATTGATGGAGCACTTGCTGAGGTATTGAGGAAGCATTTCTGAGGTACTGAGGGAGCACTTTCTGAGGTATTGAGGCAGCACTGAGGTACTGAGGGAACAGGTTGTGAGGTATTGAGGAAGCAGTCTCTGAGGCACTG
>NW_025116001.1:0-1015 GCF_004010195.1 Chiloscyllium plagiosum
ATGGAGGAAGATCCAGAAAATCACCTCGAAAACGAAGTGATCAGATGGAGCTTATGGAACTAAAGACATAAAGCCAATTGATATCAGTAACAGGGTAGTGCTTGAAAATGTAGTTAGATTGAGCATCGCTAAGTCTGACAAAACAGATTTACTGCGTATCAAAATGTCAGAAATAAGTCACCAATGGACGTATTATTTGCACAGTCGATGACTGTGTTTTAATTTCCTGTACACCCTGCAGAGACTGGAAGCCATTGTAGATAAATGGAAGGTAGTAAATGTGTTCCAAGCATTTTAGCTGAATGGAAGGGATCCAAGCAAATATTTGTGATTCGGAGGAGCTGGTGTTGGATTGGTATCGACAACGTTAAAAATCACACAACACTAGGGTTATAGTTCAATAGGTTTAATTGGAGGCACAAGCTTTCAAAGTGCACAACCACCTGATGAAGAAGCAGTGCTTCGATTGCGAGGACTAGCGAATCAACCTTTTGGACTGTAAGCTGGTTTTGCGTGATTTTTAACCTTATCATTTATGGTTATCATAAATTTTGGAGATGAGAATTTGGAGGGGAGATTAGGGGATAGTGTGATAAATCAGTTTGAGTTGGACACAAAGATTGGCCGGGTGGTTGGCAGCGAGGAGGAAGGCCGTATGTTGCAGGAATATACAGACGGAATGGTCAGAAGTGCAGATCGATGGCAGATGGAATATAACGCTGATAAATATGAGTTGATGTACTTTGGTAGAAGGAACCAGGCAGGGGAGGACTCAATGAATGGCAGCACACTAGGAATCTCAGAGGGTGCTTTTCCACACAACCCTGAATGTGGCTGAACAGGTTAATAGTCGAGCTAAAAAGGCTTAGGTGTTGTTGACATCGATTATAAGAGTTATACAGGAGTTTGTTTAGGGCAAGATGGTATGCAGTGTGCAGTTCAGAAAACCACATTATGAAAGGATTTCATTACAATGAGGGGGATAGGGTTTGGTGGGGATTCACCAGGATGTTCC
>NW_025116002.1:0-1015 GCF_004010195.1 Chiloscyllium plagiosum
TTCCATTTGGAATAGTCACTGTTACATGTTTCAATGTGGAATAATCACTGTTACATGTTTCAGTGGGAATTGGTCTCTGTTAAACGTTTCAGTGTGGAATAGTCACTGCTACATGTTACTGTGTGGAACAATCACTGTTAAATGTTTCAGTGTGGAACAGTCACTGTTACATGTTTCAGTGCGGAATAATCACTGTTACATGTTTCAGTTGTGGAATACTCACTGTTGCATATTTCAGTATGGAATAGTCGCTGTTAAATGTTTCAGTGTGGAATACTCACTGTTACATGTTTCAGTGTGGAATAATCACTGTTACTTGTTTCAATGTGGAATAGTCACTGCTACATGTTTCAGTGCGGCACACTCACAGTTACATGTTTTTGTGTGCAATAATCACTGTGGCATGTTTCAGTGAGAAATACTCACTATTACATGTTTCAGTGTGGAATAGTCACTGTTACATGTTTTACTGTGGAACAGTTGAAACTTTATTGCTGGAACAGCACAGCAGGTCAGGCAGCATCCAGGGAACAGGAGATTCGACGTTTCGGGCACAGGCCCTTCTTCAGGAATGACTGTGGAACAGTCACTGTTAAATGTTTCAGTGTGGAATAGTCACTGCTACATGTTTCAGTGTGGAATACTCACTGTTACATCTTTCAGTGTGAAATAGTCATTGTTACATGTTTCAACGTGGAATACTCACGGTTAAATGTTTCAGTGTGAAATAGTCACTGTTACATGTTTCAGTGTGGAATACTCACTGCTACATGTTTCAGTGTGGAATACTCACTGTTACTTGTTTCAGTGCGAAATAGTCACTGTTACATGTTTCAGTGTGGAATAATCACTGTTACATGTTTCAGTGTGGAATAATCGCTGTTACATTTTTCAGTGTGGAATAATCAGTGTTACATGTTTCAATGTGGAACAGTCACTGTTACATGTTTCAGTGTGGAATACTCACTGTTACATGTTTCAGTGTGGATTAATCACTGTTACATGTTCAGTGTGG
>NW_025116003.1:0-1015 GCF_004010195.1 Chiloscyllium plagiosum
TTCTACTCATTCCAAACAGTGATAAGGGGAAAGGTGATGTGAATACCTAGATTTTGCACAACAGCCTCACTGCAATGAGAAAAGACAACAACTTTCCTCCTTCTCCAGAAAGTATTACTAGAAGTATCTGCACATTCTTACATTGCATTTTTGAAAGGCTATTCAGCTTAACATCACTGCATAGGTCAGCTACTCACTTTTTCTGGTGCTCCAACCAGGCCAGCTCTGCTTTGGTCTTCTCCTTCAAGGCTTGTCCTCTCAGTTTGAGGAGTGACACCTGGTGCGGTGCACGCATCTCCTCCTCCTCCATGTATTGTCGCACCATCTCCATGGTGAATTGAGAGAAACTGTCTTGACCTCCCGAAAAGGGCATGCTCAAATCATGCTGAACAGTGAAAGACAGGAGGACAAACAGTACAGAGTGAGGTGATCTGCTTCCCCTGACCCAAGCAAAACTTGCCCCATCGTCCACGAAAACTCAGGACTGAGTGCAGACAACAACAACAATTAAAAGTAGTTGGAGTATCATCAGACATGCCAATCATGCTGCATCACAAGTGATCCCATCAAACTATCCCAATACTTATCAGGAGAAGTAAATGCTGACTGTCTTATTTCATCATCTGTAAAACACATTAAGACTGGCAAAGTCCCTCATACTGATAAATTTCTGGTCAGGACTCCAGTTACTAATTTGCTGCCAGGTTCTGATAAATAACCAAAAACAGAATAGGAGTTGCACATACGGAGAATAAGGGTGTCATGGTTACATCAACATTCGCCAGGAGGAGGCTATTTAGCTTCTTGAGCCTATTCCACCATTCACCCAAATCATGGTAATCTTCAACATCATGACAAATCCCTGTCCTTCAGCATTTTGGTTAAAAATCTACCAATCTCAGATTTAAAATTTGTAACTGATTTCAAATCAATCACTGTTTGTGGAAGGGAGTTTCAAACTTCATCCATTTCCATGTGCAAGAGTGTTCCACAATATCACATCTCAATGTTCTGA
>NW_025116004.1:0-1015 GCF_004010195.1 Chiloscyllium plagiosum
ACCCAGACCCATTCCCCAACATTATAGAACTTTGTTTAACCTCTACAGCGCAGAAATTTCTTGAGTCTATTATCGAGGAAGAAATAGCAGGGCATCTCGACAGAAACTGGACAGACGCAGCATGGGTTAATGAAGGGCAGGTCATGCCTGAAAAATCTTATCGAGTTCTATGATGGCGTTACGAGCATGGTGTATAACGGGACCCAGTGAATTGGTGTACCTAGATTTTCAAAATGCCGTCGACAATTTGCGGTTTAGGGGCTGACAGCAAACGTATGCATGCTGTTGAGGGTAAAGTATGAGCATGGATTCAAGAGTATTTGTCCAACAGGAAGCGCAGAGCGAGGATAAATCAGTGCTATTCTACTGTCCATCAACGGTGTGCCTCAGGGATCGGTACTGGGACCGCAATTACTTACAATTTATATGGATGATTTGGATTTTGGAGCCATGCGCATCGTGTCAAGATCTGCAGTTGACACAAAGGTGAGTAGCTGAACAAAGAGTGCGGAGGACAGTGAAACTTTGCAGAGGAACATTGAAATATTGGGTTAATGGGCAATATTCTGGCGGATGGAATTCCGGATTTGAAGGTGTTCGCTGATGACAATAGACTATGTGGAATAGGATTGTATCGAAAATTCAGAAGAATGAGGCCGGATCTTATGGGAACATAAAATTATGAAGAGCATGTGTGAGATAGAAGTAGAGATCATGCTTCCATTGGCGAATGAAACTAGGGCAAGAGGGCACAGCCTCAAGATTAGGACGAGCTGAGTTAGGACTGAATTGAGAAGGAATTCCTTCAACCAGAGCAGTACTCAATGGAACTGCTTGTCCAACGAAGTAGTTAATGATTCATCAATAAATGTTTTTTTAAGCTAGGGCTGATTTTTGTTTGAACAATAAAGGAAGTAATGATTACCTTCAGAGGTTGGTTAAGTGGATGCATATCCATGGAAAGATCAGGCATGATCTTATTGAATGGCGAAGCAGTCTCTAAGGGACGTATGGC
>NW_025116005.1:0-1015 GCF_004010195.1 Chiloscyllium plagiosum
CGGCACTCCCTGAACACTGACCCTCCGACAGTGCAGCACATCCTCAGTATTTCAGTGGAAATATCACCTTGGATTGAGAACTCAAGATGCTGTTGTGAGGTTTGAATTTGTGGAAGCTGTGGGGAATCTGTGATCCATGAATATGTATAAGAAAGAAATCAATAAGTATTTTAAATATTGGTGGCACCTAGAGGTATGGGGATAAATTAGGGATAAGGCATTGAGATTGAGGATCAGATGTGAATGGGAAATCAGATAAGATGGCTTACTCGTTTGTATTTGCTGTGAAACTGCAGGAGCCTGTGGGTGAGGGTGTTACCCACAGACCCGCATTGTTAATAAATGCTCGAGCTGTCTGGGTTCCACTGTAAACTCACTGCACCCCGGTCTGTCTGTCTGTAAACTCACTGCATCCCAGTTTCTGTTAGTCTCACATTTCGGAGAGAGAGAGAGAGAGCTCGGTTCAAACCACGTTTCTTGTTCCACATTAGACAATGTTTAAAGTTCTCTCCCAAACATCTTCCAAGGGAGCAGATGTTCAGCAGAAATTCCCCTCTGATTTCTCCAGAGCTTTGGAATCCATCATTTCCTGCTTTGATGTGGTTTTGTTCCCACATGCTGGTGTATCCATTGAATAACGTCTCTTTGCAGTTGGTGTCCCGTCACTGGATTCTGTGTCTCTCTCCCCCTGTCCACCACGGGGCTCCACGCTAGCATCACTTCATCAATGTGTTGCTGGAAAAGCGCAGCAGGTCAGGCAGCATCCAAGGAACAGGAGAATCGACGTTTCGGGCATAAGCCATTCCTGAAGAAGGGCTTATGCCCGAAACGTCGATTCTCCTGTTCCCTGGATGCTGCCTGACCTGCTGCGCTTTTCCAGCAACACATTTTCAGCTCTGATCTCCAGCATCTGCAGTCCTCACTTTCTCCTCACTTCATCAATCCCATCCTGAGTTCTTAGCTCTTGCATTGTTTCCTCTCTCTCCCTCCCTCTTTCTGTGCCCTTCTCTCTCTC
>NW_025116006.1:0-1015 GCF_004010195.1 Chiloscyllium plagiosum
AGAAGTGGACTGAGAAATGGAAATTCAGTTTAATACAGATCGGTGTAAGTTCTTGTAAGTTCTTTTTAGAAAGTTGAGTCAAGGTTGGAGTTTCATGGTGAATGATTGGGCCTTAAGGAGTTTAGTGGAGCAGAGGGACCTTTGAGTTCAGGTGCACGGTGCTCTGAAAGCTGATTCACAGGTAGGCAGGGCAGTGAAGAAGGCTTTTGGCACACTGGCCTTCATCAGTCAGAGCACTGAGTATCGAGGTTAAGGAGTTACATCGCAGTTATACAGGACGCTGGTGAGGCATTATTTGAAGTGTCATGATCAGTTCTGTTCAGGTTGCTATAGGAAGGATGTTATTAAACTGGAAAGAGTGCAGAAGAAATTTACAAGGACGTTGCTAAGGTCTCAATGGTCTGAGTTTTAGGGAGAGGTTGGACGAAGTAGGACTTTTTACTTTAGAGTATATGAGACTGATAGGGATCTTATAGACGCTTAAAAGATCACAGGAGGCGTGAATAGAGTGAATGCACCCAATCCTTTCTTCCCAGTGTTGGACAGCAATGACGGACTAGAGGGCATCGTTTTATGGTCAGGAGGTAAGAATAAAAGGGAAACTGATGAGCAATGATTTTTACACTCATCTTGGTATGCATATGGAATGAGCTGCTGGGGGAAGTGGTTGAGGTGGATACATTAACAACATTTAAATGGAATTTGGACAAATACACGGATAGGAAAGGATTAGAAGGATACAGGGCAATGGCAGGGAAATGGGTTTGTGTGAATGGACATTTTGTTCAGAATGGACCACTTTGAGCTGAAGGACCTGTGTCCGTGCTTTAGGAATCTATGAGTCGAATAACCATTGCTTGTCTCCCACTGAATGTTATGTTGTACTTTCCCAATTTACTGGAGCGAGCTTGACCCTCTACCCTCCAGGCTTCCATGATGCTTGGCCAGAATGTTCACACATTTGATATTATATGTGGACGCTATGTAAAATGTACCTTATTAACGTCACTATTCC
>NW_025116007.1:0-1015 GCF_004010195.1 Chiloscyllium plagiosum
GTAGGGGTCCCAGAGCCGCTCCCTGCAGAACACTACTGGTCGATTTCAGTGATCCAGCTCCCCTAACTCTGTGTAAGAGAATTCCTGACATTCACTACCCTCTTTGAAGAAAACATTCTCTGCTTCTACATGACCTATTGATATGAGCAAAAGAGGGAACACAGAGGCTCAGGTAAGAGAGACTGGCCCTGAACTCGAGGCAGTATTTGACTGAGGATGAGATCAACGAGCCTGAGGAAAATCACACTTAATGAGAATCGATTGTGACCTCTCCACTGTTTGGAGCCATTCACGGCACAAGGGAAGATGACTATCATTGGTGGGCATCAATCACCTCGGCCATGGGGCATCTCCGCAGGAGATCCTCAAGGTAGCTCCCTCAGCTCAGACATCTTCTGTTTGTCAGCGGGGAATCCTGAAGTTTGGACGGAGGCCTTTCAGCCCATTGAGTCAAAACTGAGCAGGAGTGGGGATATTCACTGAAGTTTACATAATGTTTAGAACAAGTTGTCCCTCTTCAGCTCTTGAAGCAGTCTGTGTCCATGTGCAAATAGACCTGGACAACATTCCAGATTGTGCTGTTAAAATCTGGGTAACATTCATGTTACAGCACTGTACATTTCCACAGTAAAACGAGGAGCACATTGAACACTTCAATCTGGTTTCACAAGAATATGGGGAAGCCATTCAGCCCATCAAAACTACTGATCAAAAAGAGAGATAGCCTATTCAGTCCCTCCTGCCGATAAAACAGGAAGAGAAGGAATCTGCTCACTCCCACATCCACTTACAAAGGATCAGAACGAGACCATTTCACTCCCGGTGTCATTAAAAAGGAACAGAAAGAGGTCATTCAGCTTCTCAAGCCACTAACACAGAAACAGGAATGGGTCAGAGATGTTTTAATGTTGCAAACAAAAGGAGCAGGGGCTGCACAGATAGACTGCTCCAAATTGATCCACGTGACTTAATTACTCATACTCTGGCATTACATAAGTATTACTTCGACATGGTT
>NW_025116008.1:0-1015 GCF_004010195.1 Chiloscyllium plagiosum
GCATGCTGAAAAATTGCTGGCTCAAGAGAACCATAAGCGGAAATTAAAGATGGAACAGCAATCACATAAACCTCAGCTTATTATGATGTAAATGGTCGTTCAGCCGTTGGAGGGAGGAACTGCGGGAAAAGAGAGAGGCACGGGAGGAGTTCGCAAAAGAGGAAGGGATCGCGGAAGTGCGCTTGCAGAGATAGATCCGGCTGGTGCTTTGTTTGCGGAGCAATGGACCACTGGTCGAGACAGTGCCCGCACAGACAGCCTCAATCGGTCCTGGAGGCTGGACAGCATGGTGACTGACAGGGGACGACTGAGGTGGGCAGGCCACAAGGTACAGGTAAATCTCTTTCCTTTATACTTGGCAACGAAGAATTCCTTATGCTAATCACTTCTACTAACCTAACGGGCACTGAGATGTGTCCCAACTCTATATTGAACATTGAGATTGCGAAGTGTGGACAATATGTTCAATATAACAATGATGCGTATGTGTCGATGCCTACCTCTATGTTATATGTGGCAGGTACACCAGTTACCTTTTTGGTAGATACATGGCCAGCACATTCACTCCTCAAATCAAGACAGTTCAGAGAGTTGACGGCGATAAAGACAAGTGGAATGTACCTGAACTCAATGGAAGCATCAGGCGTCGTGATATGAGAGAGTTGTACCGCACCCATATTGTGTGAAATCAGTAATGTGTATACATTCTAATTCTCAATTTTGTTAGCGGAATTCTGTCCTTTACATTTGATGGCTCGGGATCTCATAGTGAGACTGGGGTTGTATTTGCTCAGTACTCCGACGGCTTGCAGGTAATTCAAAGGGATAATTCACAAGTGTAAACTGTAAAATTCTACTCACGACCCCTGGTGTATGTCTATGAGTGGCGAATAAGCCAGAGAGCAATGAGTTCAGTGAGCAATTCACTAGCCCTGGAAACACGTAACCATGTTCATCCTATTAACACCGATTTTTTTTTTTGTTTTGCGGGAATATGCTGCACTGCACAGCACAC
>NW_025116009.1:0-1015 GCF_004010195.1 Chiloscyllium plagiosum
GTTTGTCCCGTTATAATCGGGGTCGTATTAACCACTTTATCACCTTCTGAAAATGCAATCTTGCACAAAGAAGAGATACCTTTTCTTTGTTTGTTGATTAGAGTAAAACTCTGATGTTTATTAGTCTCTTTGATATGCTGCTGTACCTGCGTTTGTGATAAAACATATATATATGTAAAGACATTTTAATGATTAAAGTATAAATTTTAAAGTTAAAAATCATCTTGCGCTCTCAAATCCAGAGGGCACAGGCATGACAGAACTGCAAAGTTGCTCTGGAAATTAGAAGGAGAAAGTGAGGTCTGCAGATGCTGGAGATCAAAGTTGAAACTTTATTGCTGGAACAGCACAGCAGGTCAGGCAGCATCCAGGGAACAGGAGATTCGACGTTTCGGGCACAGGCCCTTCTTGACACGCAGGGTTTATAGAGGTGCTATATGGGAGTAGCACGCTGGCTCAGTGGTTAGCACTGCTGCCTCACAGCGCCAGGGACGCAGGTTCGATTCCAGCCTCGGGGGACTGTGTGAAGTTTGCACATTCCCCCCCACCGTGTCTGCGTGGGTTTCCTCCGGGTGCTCCGGTTTCCTCCCACAGTCCAAAGATGTGCAGGTCAGGTGAATTGGCCAATGCTAAAATTGCCTGTAGCGTTAGGTGCATTAGTCAGAGGGGAAATGGTTCTGGGTGGATGACTCTTCCAAGGGTCTGTGTGGACTTGTTGGGCTGAAGGGCCTGTTTCCACACTTAGGGGATCTAATCTTGTACGTCAACCATCAGAACCATGTGTTATGGTAAAACACGTTTCATTATTAGTATAAATAAGCAAGTTAATCGAAGACATATGCAAATAATATTGACATTTGAATCACAGACGAGTGTTTTTCGAAATAACAGAGGGTGTTGAAAACGTGGATTGTGCATCCAGAGAAGGTGGTGCCCTTAGTTTAACGTGACAGCCAAACAATGTTGAGAAATATTTCCTTGTGCCTGGGATCCTTAACCTTAACCGTGAGATCTC
>NW_025116010.1:0-1015 GCF_004010195.1 Chiloscyllium plagiosum
CTCCATTCGATTACCCTCAACCCCCTTCCTGTTACTCCAGGTAATTCCCCTAAACCCCCTTCCTGGTACTCCAGGAAATTCCCTAAACCCCCTTCCTGGTACTCCAGTTAATTGCCCTAAACACCCTTCCTGGTACTCCAGGTAATTGCCCTAAACCCCCTTCCTGGTACTCCAGGTAATTACCCTAAACCCGTTCCTGGTACTCCAGTTAATTCGCCTAAAACCCCTTCTTGGTACACCTGTTAATTGCCCTCAACCCCCTTCCTGGTACTCCATTCAATTACCCTCAACCCCCTTCCTGGTACTCCAGTTAATTACCCTAAACCCCATTCCTGGTGCTCCAGTTAATTAACCTAAACCCTCTTCCTAGTACTCCATTCGATTACTCTCAACCCCCTTCCTGGAACTCCAGGTAATTCCCTAAACCCCCTTCCTGGTACTCCAGTTAATTGCCCTAAACTCCCTTCCTGGTACTCCAGGTAATTATCCTAAACCCCTTTCCTGGTACTCCAGGTAATTACCTTAATACCCCTTCCTGGTACTCCAGGTAATTACTTTAATACCCCTTCCTGGTACTCCAGGTAATTATCCTAAACCCCCTTCCTGGTACTGCAGGTAATTATCCTAAACCCACTTCCTGATACTCTAGTTCATTACCCTAAACCCCCTTCCTGGTACTCCTTAATTACCCTGAACCGCCTTCTACGTTGTCCAGTTAATTACCTTAATACCCCCTCCTGGTACTCCATGTAATTATCCTAAACCCCCTTCCTGGTACTCCAGTTAATTATCCTAAGCCTAACTTCCTGGTCCCCCATTGAATTACTCCAAACCCCCCTTCCTGGTACTCCATTGAATTATCCTAAACCCACTTCCTGGTACTCCAGGTAATTCCCCTAAAACCCCTCCTTGAACTCCCGTTAATTCCCCTAAACCCCATTCCTGGTACTCCATTCGATTACCCTCAACCCCCTTCCTGTTCCTCCAGGTAATTCCCCTAAACCCCCTTCCTGGT
>NW_025116011.1:0-1015 GCF_004010195.1 Chiloscyllium plagiosum
ATCAGTGACAGGGATTGTATCTCAGTCAGTGACAGTCATTGAATCTCATTCAGTGACAGGGATTGTACCTCAGTCACTGACAGGTCATGATTCTCAGTCAGTAACAGGGATTGAATCTCAGGCAGTGACAGGGATTGACCCTCAATAGGTGACAGGGATTGAATCTCAGTCAGTGACAGGTATTGAATCTCAATCAGTGACAGGGATTGAATATCAGTCATTGACAGGGATATTGCCTCAGTCAATGACAGGGATTGAATGTCAGTCAGTGACAGGGGTTGAGCTTCATTCAGTGACAAGGATTGAATCACAATCAGTAACAGGGATTGAATCTCAGTCAATGACAGCGAGTGATCCTAAGTCAGTGACAGGGATTGAATCTCAATCAGTGACCGGGATTGACCCTCAGTCAGTGACAGGGATTGAATCTCAGCCAGTGACAGGAATGAATCTCAGTCAGTGACAGGGATAGAATCTCAGTCAGTGACCGGGATTGAACCTCAGACAATGATCGGAATAGAAGGTCAGACAGGGACAGGGATTGACCCTCAGCCTGCGACAGGGATTGACCCTCATTCTGTGACAGGGATTGACCCTCATTCTGTGACAGGGATTGAATCTCAGTCAGTGACAGGGATTGAACCTCAGTCAGTGACAGGGATTGATCCTCAGTCAGTGACAGCGATTGATGCTCAGTCAGAGACCGGGATTGAATATCAGTCTGTGACAGGTATTGAACCTCAGTCAGTGACAGGGATTGAATCTCAGTCAGTGTCAGGGATTGAATCTCAGTCAGTGACAGGGATTGAGTTTCAGTCAGTGACAGGGATTGATTCTCAGTCCGTGACTGGGATTGTACCTCAGTCACTGACAGGAATTGATTCTCAGTCAGTGACAGGTATTGATCCTCAGTCAGTGATAGGGATTGATTCTCAGTCAGACACCGGGATTGAGTATCAGTCTGTGACAGGTATTGAACCTCAGTCAGTGACAGGGATTGAATATCAGTCTGTGA
>NW_025116012.1:0-1015 GCF_004010195.1 Chiloscyllium plagiosum
GTGAGACAGGGTCACACTGCATCCCACTGGGCGAGAGGATGAGGAAGAGTCACACTGTATCCCACTGGGCGAGAGGGTGAGATAGGATCACACTATATCCCACTGGGCGAGAGGGTGTGGAAGGGTCACATTGTATCCCACTGGGCGAGAGGGTGAGGAAGGGTCACACTGTACCCCACTGGGCGAGAGGGGGAGGGTCACACTGTATCCCACTGGGTGAGAGGGTGAGACAGGGTCACACTGTATCCCACTGGGTGAGAGGGTTAGGAAGGTTTACACTGTATCCCACTGGACGAGAGGGTGAGACATGGTCACCCTGTATCCCACTGGGCAAGAGGGTGAGACTGGGTCATACTGTATCACACTGGGCGAGAGGGGGAGGAAGGGTCACACTGTATCCCACTGAGTGAGAGGGTGAGGAAGGGTCACACTGTATCCCACTGGGCGAGAGGGTGAGGAAGGTTTACACTGTATCCCGCTGGGCGAGAGGGTGAGACAGGGTCACAATGTATCCCAGTGGGCGAGAGGGTGATGAAGGGTCACACTGTATCCCACTGGGCGAGAGGGTGAGGAAGGGTCACACTGTATCCCACTGGGCGAGAGGGTGAGGAAGGGTCACACTGTATCCCACTGGGCGAGAGGGTGAGGAAGGTTTACACTGTATCCCACTGGGCGAGAGGGTGAGACAGGGTCACACTGTATCCCACTGTTATCCACTGGGCGAGAGGGTGAGACAGGGTCACACTGTATCCCACTGGGCGAGAGGATGAGGAAGGGTCACACCATATCCCACTGGGCGCGAGGGTGAGGAAGGGTCACACAGTATCCCTCTGGGCGAGAGGGTGAGACAGGGTCATACTGTATCCCACTGGGCGAGAGGGTGAGGAAAGGTCACACTGTATCCCACTGGGCGAGAGGGTGAGACGGGGTCACACTGTATCCCACTGGGCGAGAGGGTGTGAATGGTTAACACTGTATCCCACTGGACGAGAGGGTGTGGAATGGTCACACTGTA
>NW_025116013.1:0-1015 GCF_004010195.1 Chiloscyllium plagiosum
AACAGATTTTGTGACCCAAATGGACCCCCTGTGAGTATGTGTATGTGAGGGAGCAAGTGAGTCTATGTGTACGTATGTGTGAGTGGGAGGGTGTATGTATGTTTGTGAAGCCTTTTTGAACACAAATTTTCCATGGTCAGCTGATATGCAGGGCTTTCAAATGGGATAGATTTTATAATAGCTTTGGCACTAATTAAACTGAGTTCATAATCCCGCCACCTTTTAAAATTAAGTTTAATTAATCAGGAGAATCAAAATGACCAAGGTACAGTTTGTTTCAAAATTCTAACTGGCTCACTAACATGCTTCAGGAAAAAAATAAAACTATTGCCTCAGTTTAACTAAAATCTCACATTATGTCGTTGTTCCTTCATGATTTCTAATGGCATATGAAGCCAGTAGTTGAGCACACAGACATTACTTTAAGACTTACAGCTAAGGAAACCATGGTGCAGGCTTGGACAGCAACCAAGTACAAACTTGGCTATTGTTAATGTGAGGGCAGTCATAAGAAGTTGCTGTCTCTGTCTTTCGATTACATCATGAGGGCAGCTTTGCAATGATTGGGCAAAGTACAGGCCACAGCTGCTGATTCCTGTCACCGATGTGTTTGCCACCATGTAATTTTATAAGTATAATTTCTAAATGATATTTGGGGTGATTTTGGGTCTGGGTTAGCAAATGGAGGATTTTCTGTGTGTCTGAAGTTAACAGTTAAAGGTATTTCTGTAATAACAGCAATTTCTTTTTAAAAATACTGTTTATGTTTAAGCCTGGCTGTAGCATAAATGGGTTTGTACATGAATGAACTTTTGTTTATTTTAAATTGTTTGCAATGCAGCAAGGTAAGTAATGGGACCTTAAAACAGATTTCTGGAATTTCTTTTAAGCGCAAGGAAAACATCCATAACTGATGTTTCACTTTTGACTTTAGGTAGATTTCTTTGAGTCCCAAGAAGATCTTGGAAAAGAAAAGCTGTATAGAGCAGTGCTCCTGAGGAAGGAAAGATATAAA
>NW_025116014.1:0-1015 GCF_004010195.1 Chiloscyllium plagiosum
CTCTCTCTCTTTATTTCCTCCCCGTCTCTCTCTCTCACCCTATCTCTCTCTTGCCCTCCCCTCTCTCCCCGCTCCTTCACTCTCTCTCCACCTTATCTCACTCTTGTTCCACCTTCTTCTCTGTCTCTCTCTCCCCCACCTCCCTCCATATCTCTTTGACTGAATCTCTCTCGCCGCCATCCCTCCCTCTCTAATTGACACACTCTCGCTCGTTCTTCCCTTTCCCTCTGACACAGGGACTGGGGGTTGGTGGTGAGGCTGCATGAATGGGGATGGGGTGATAGGATGGAGAAATGTGGAACGTGGGAGGAGGGGGAAATGGTGTAGAGACAGAATTGCTGGATGTCGACAGAGACAGCAAGAGAGTGAGAGTGATGTTGAGGGGGAGAGAGAAGAATGGCGGCAGGTAGAAACGAGTTGGGGCTTGTGAGAGAGAGGGGGGAAAGGGGATAAAATGGTGAGATGTTTAGAAAGAGAGAGTGTGCAGAGAGAGAGGGAGAGAAATGACGAGGAAGAGTGGACGAGAGGGAATGGGGAGACCAGGTCGGAATGGGGGTCCCAGATTTGAAAGCAAGAACAGAGTGAGTTAAACCCAACTCCTGAGCTCTGGGCCCGGTTCCCTCCCCTACCCTGAGGACCAGGACTTGGGGCTGAGACCGTCCCTCTCCAGCTCAGCTTCTCCAATACAGAGACACACAACAACATCGTTCACTCGCCCGCTCGGCACTTTTTAATGAACATTTTTATTGTTTACAAATTGAAGTTATTGTATATAGACAGTGGGATGGTGCCTTTTCTCACTGGCCCCTGAGTTGTGAGAACCATTGAAATGTGCTCCTGTAACTACCCTGTGGGAGAAGGATGGACAAACCAGCGCTATCCTCAGTCTGCTACCATAGCGACAAGCTGCCCCATCGCTGAAACACTGAATTGAAATGAGAAAATCTCGGATGGATTGATTAATGAGTGAAATTGATTGATGGATGGATTTGGGTAAAGGGATATTTCATAACAT
>NW_025116015.1:0-1015 GCF_004010195.1 Chiloscyllium plagiosum
CATTCCCCAGGTTCACCAGTCGCTGAGTGCAGATATTATTCTCATCTCATTGCAGAATGGCCTGTCTGTACCTAATACTGTGGCCCCTTGTTTTAGACACCATAGCCTGGGGGATTATCATCGCTGCTTCCAATCCGTCTCACCCTGTCAGAGCTTTATATATCTCACCGAGATCTCCATCCATTTTCCTAAACCCCATGGAATGCAGGCCCAGTCGCCCCAAACTCTGCTCCCACAAAAACCTGTCATCACAAAGATCAGTCTGGTTATCCTTCGCTGCTCTCCCTCAATGTCAGGTTTGTCCTTTATGAGGGTACAGAGACCAAACCCGCACACAATACTGCACAGTGTTTTAGATGGGGAGTCACCAAGGCCCTGTATAACTGCAGTACGACACTCTTACTCCTGGACCCAAATCCCTTTGGAATTAAGGTCAGCACACCACTGATCTTCCTAACTGCTTTCTTTCCTGCAATATTGCTTTCAGTGACTGGTGTACAGGGAGATCCAGATCCTTTGCAATGTCACCGCTCCCCACTTTGTGGGTCTATGTACCCTGGTCAGCGTGCCAATGCCATTCACAGTATTGACTTCTGGCTTCAGAACTCACTGTGCTGCAGGGACCCCGGAGGGCTGCGAAGAAGGAAACAACAAAAAGGAGCATATGTCCCTTTGTATATCAACATGTTTCAAACAATCCCTTTTCAAACGATAGGCTTCCAATCTATTGTTCCCAACAAAGGGCACACCGTCACCTCTACCCACATTGCTCTCCATCTGCCACGTATTTGCCCATTCACTCCACTTGTCTTCATCGCCTTGAAGCTTTTTACAGCCTCCTCACCCACTCACAATCCAACATCCTTTAGTTCTGTCAGCAGGTTGGGATATATTGCATTTGATTCCCACTACCAAATGTTTGATGAGTACTGTGAACAGTTGGGGCCTGAGTACCGATCTCTATGATATCCCAGCAACCTTTTTCTGTTATTTTTTTAAAATAATATTTATTTCC
>NW_025116016.1:0-1015 GCF_004010195.1 Chiloscyllium plagiosum
ACCTTTCTTCGTTATTTTGACCGGTCATGAATAGGTCAGATATGATCATGCTCACAGTAAAAGTTACTGATGGGTTTTGCTACATAAAGCACCTTCACCGTCCATGTGTCCATCCTGTCCCGCCAGCAGAACAGACCAACCAATGGTGATAGCACCGTGTATGCACCAAGGAAATAAATTAGTGTTAAGTTCAGCAGTAGGGAAGACTGGATGATTAGAGATATTGAAGTTCTGTTTCAGAAAGGACTAAGGAGGCATATATCAGGAATAAACGGCAGGACCAGTCAATTTCTTGAGTAGTGTAGATGGTACTTGAATATGATAAAGACGGAAATGAGGAGGTAAAAAATGGAACATGCAGAAATTAAATGAGAATTTTAAAGAATTGTAGAAATATATTAGTGCAAAAGAGTATGGAGAGAGTGTATAGGACACACAAATATGTGGAACCTGATGAGGTGGTGAGACCTTTAACGAATATTTCGCGTGAGTAATTACTTCAGAGAAAGGTAGCGAAACTTTGGAATTTCGGGGAAACAGATTAAGATGTTTAGAAAATATGCAGTGAAAGTGAGCGGAGATGCTGCAGGACTTCAAATTCACCCCCAAGGTCGATTAACACCCAGGGACGTGATCAAGTGTATCGCAGGAGCCTTTGGGAAACTAGAAAATAACTTCCGGGACTCCAAGCAGAAATACGGGCGTCATTGACAGCCGTCGGCAATGAAATGGAAGACTGGATGGTGGATGAATTGCCCATCATTTCAGAAATAAGTAAGTATAAGAACTAAAATCCATGTGCATAACATCAGTCCTAAATAAGTTGTTGAATATAATTCTATGTAAGATTTAGATGCATTTAGAAAGGTATGGGTTGTTATTTAATTAGCAGCATAGCTTTGTACAGAGGAAATCATTTTTCATAAAACTGATTAAGTTATGGCGGAGGTGACCAGGAAATCATATAAATACAGAGTGGTATATATTGTCTACCTGGACCTAAGCAAGGTCAACG
>NW_025116017.1:0-1015 GCF_004010195.1 Chiloscyllium plagiosum
GAAGATAACTTTTGTATTCAATACTCCATCCAATCAAAAAAAAAGTTCCGAAAGATTGATGCATAGCTAATTTTTTTTTAGATTAGATTACTTACAGTGTGGAAACAGGCCTTTCGGCCCTACAAGTCCACAGCGACCCGCCGAAGCGCACCCGCCCAGACCCATTCCCCTCCACCTTATACTACGGGCAATTTAGCGTGTCCAATTCACCTAACCTGCACATTTTTGGACTGTTGGAGGAACCCGGAGGAAACCCACGCAGACACGGGGAGAATGTGCAAACTCCTCACAGTCAGTCGCCTGAGACGGGAATTGAACCCAGGTCTCTTGCGCTGTGAGGCAGCAGTGCTAATCACTGTGCCACCGTGCCGCCCTCTTTTTTTGCCTTTTGTCCTTTTTTTTCAAGAAGGGAAACAGGCATAATATCGGAAACTCTAGGCTGATGAATCTCACATCAGTGCTTGGGAAGTTTTTGGAGAGAATTCTAAGGAATAGGAGTTACGATTATTTCGAAACACCGTGCCTAACTGAGGACTGTCAGCCTGGCGTTCTATTGGGCAGATCATGTTTACTAACTAGTTTGATTTTTTGAAGAGGTGACGGAGATGATTGATGGGGTAGAATAGTGGATGTTGTCGGCACGGATTTTAATAAGGCTTTTGATAAGTTATATTGAACATGACGCCAAATAAAATTAATCTCTTCTGCCTGCCGTTGGCCGATAACCCTCCGTTCCTTCGATTTCATGTGCATATTGAAATGTTTCTTAACCATACTGATCGCATCTACCATCACCAATATCACCCCTGGCAGTACCTTCCCGACCACTGCAACTCTCTATTTACGGCTCTTCCAGAAGGTTAAAATGCAAGGAATTTACGGTGAGTGGGTGCGTGGATTCATAATTGGTTTGCTCAAAGAAGAATACTTTAGAATAAGTTTGAATGATATAGTGGGATATATATCAGTTGGAGGTTTGGGCGGGGAAATGGCATATTTAGTTTGAATTGGGTAA
>NW_025116018.1:0-1015 GCF_004010195.1 Chiloscyllium plagiosum
GAGGTTTGACAGGGAAAGCAGATGAGTTTAAGACATGGTTTTGAACATGGGACTGGGATATAGTGGGTATTACAGAAACGTGGCTTAGGTTGGACAGGACAGGTAGCTTAATGTTCCAGGGAATAGATGTAAGAGGAAGGATAGAAAGGGGGAATAAGAGAGAAGGTGGAATTGTGTTTTTGATTAGGGATAACATTATTGTTGTGCTTAGGGAGGATATTCATGGGAGTTCGCCCGGTGAACTTACTTGCGTGGAACTGGGAAATAGGAACAGGATGATCACCTTATTGAGGTTGTCTGTGTGGGTTTCGTCCGGGTGCTCTGGTTTCCTCCTACAGTCCAAAGATGTGCACATTGGGTGGATAATCCAGGCTGAATTGCCCATATTGTTCAGGGATGTGCAGGTTGGGGGGATTGGCCATGGGAAATTGCCTAGAGTGTTCAGGGGTGTGCAGGCTAGGAGGATTGGCCATGGGAAATGCAGCGTTACAGGGGTAAGATAGGAGCTCAGAGGGTCAGTCTGGATGTGATGGGCCGAATGGCCTGCTTCCACACTTGGGATTCTCTGACGATAATTCTACTACTTTTAAAATAGTTGCAGAAAATAATAGACCAGATCTAAAAGTTGGTGTTCGAAGTTGGACAAAGGTGAATTTTGACGGTACAAGGCGAGAACTTTCAATATTTCTTTGCAACCCCCAGGTAAAGG
This sequence comes from Chiloscyllium plagiosum, assembly GCF_004010195.1. Lineage (NCBI taxonomy): Eukaryota > Metazoa > Chordata > Chondrichthyes > Orectolobiformes > Hemiscylliidae > Chiloscyllium > Chiloscyllium plagiosum. The sequence continues at coordinate 710 of NW_025116018.1, forward strand.
GACGGCTGGAAAGTGGGAACATAAGAACAGAAGGAATAGGAGCAGGAGTAGGCCATCTGGTCCCTCAAGCCTGCACTGCCATTCAATAAGGTCAGGGCTGAGCTTTTCATGGCCTCAGCTCCACTTTCCTGCTCCCTCACCATAACCTTTAATTCATTTCCTGTTGGCAAATCTACATTTTGCCTTAAAGGCATTCAAGTTGATAATGTTAACGGCTGCACTCAGCAGGGAATTCCACAGATTCATAACCCTTTAGCTGAAGAAGTTCCTCCTCAACTCAGTCCTACATCAGATACCCCCTTATTT
>NW_025116019.1:0-1015 GCF_004010195.1 Chiloscyllium plagiosum
TTCTTTGGGCTAGAAAATTCTAGCCATTCACTGTGAGGAATAAACGGTTACTTTTTGTTTAAAGTGAATGTTCTCTTCTGTAATGTCCCCTGGTTTGAGACTTCACTTGGTGCTAGAAGATCTAGTCAACATCGCCCCTGTCCAGCTCCTCAGAATCTGCATGTCTCCTTGTGCAAAACCTTTTGCAATCTGTCAAAGAACAAGATTGAAAACTCAGATTTTTTGATAGCCTTTTCAAGGCCATAAACGAGTGGCCTTTTGGTCCCATTTGCCATTAAACTGAGACAAGAGGTGGTGAGCTTGCTGAAATGCCTTTCACTGAAACATTTTCGAATTAAGATAAATCACTACGGCTGCAGTGCAATTGAACTTAGAGACTTAGTGGGGAGTATCGACTGTCTTTTCTTTGTTTGTTTCATTGCAGAAGGAATGAGAGCAACCCAACGCCAGCCGGACCTGTAGAGAGACTGCCAGATATTAAAATGCACACCTCCGCTTCATTAGCCAGTCTGTCTGAGTCATCCAGACTCAAACATCATAAGTGGAGATGGACTTTATGTGTTCACTATGGATGCTATTACAGAGTACAAAATTAAAACATAACATATTTCCTGAGTACTGAAAACAAAAAGTACTGAAGATCACAGCAGGGAACCGATGGCCGAGTGGTATTATTGCTGGACTGTTTATACAACGATCCAGATAGCATTCTAGAGAACCAGGGTCGAATTATGCCATAGGAAATATTGGAATTTGAATTCAATGAATATCTGGAATTAAGAATCTCATGACCATGAATCCTTTGTCGAGTTTCGGAAAACCCTTCTGGATTACAAACATGCTTGAGGTAAGAAGTTACCATCTTTACCTAGTTTGTCCTACATGTAACTCCAAACACACAGTAAGCCACTCGACTCTTAGCTGCCCATTGGGCAATTAGAGATGGGCAATGAATGCCGCTGAGCCAATGACACCCTCATCTCATGAACATCTTTTAAAAAACGATGCAGAGAGC
>NW_025116020.1:0-1015 GCF_004010195.1 Chiloscyllium plagiosum
GACGTTAGTGGAGGTGATTAGAATGCAATGAAGACACGTGTTTTGAACGAGGACATACACTCCCGCCCAAAAGATATTTCAAAAGTATTAACCCCGACTGTAACCAGCTTGTTTCGGTTAAGCAGTGAGTTGTGGACATTTCAGGGATGATGCAATTGGTGCAACCAATCTGTCTTAAACAAATCAGAATGTATTTGCAAGATTACAGAATGAAACTCAAACGAAAGAGAACAGAATACAGAATAACTAAATCTATTCAAAAACTCAAGAGATCATCCAAACTTAATGATGTATTTCCAACTACTTGCAACAATGTGCATGAACAACGCTTGGCAAAGAGTAAAATAAAACACAGGGTCTGACATTTGCAAGATTACAGAATGAAACTCAAACGAAAGACAACATAATACAGAATAACGAAATCTTTTCAAAAACTCAACAGATCATCCAAACTTAATGATGTATTTCCAACTACTTGCAACAATGTGCATGAACAACGCTTGGCAAAGAGTAAAATAAAACACAGGGTCTGACAGGAGAGATGTCAGAGAGAGGAAGGATCAGCATGGACTTACTTCTTCGAATCCAGCTGCTGCCCAACTGAATGCTCGCGGACATCAAACCAAACCAGAACAGCGTAAAGCTGAGTTGGCAGGACTGGCGACTCCCTTTTGGTTGTACACGCTTTTTTCTTTAAACTTGAAAGCTTATTCAAGTACATTCCCGCAGACATTTCGGAAACTTTCTTTTCGACCTCCTGGAAAAATAAACAAAGACAACATAAACTTGTACAAGGAGCAGCAAAATCACACACGTCAATCATGTGAACACATCTTAAAATGTTTCAAGATCTTAGAAGCATTTTACAAATCCAAGTGCTTGAAAACATTTATATCATCAAAATTACATTTTGATCCATTCAAAATTATGACATTTCTTTAGCTTCAGTCCATTAAAAATGTAATCAAATTGCCATTAATTAGAATAATGACCTCCTTTGAGATGCTTCATTGAT
>NW_025116021.1:0-1015 GCF_004010195.1 Chiloscyllium plagiosum
ACAGGTACTGAATCTCAGTCAGTGACAGGGACTGAATCGCACTCAGAGAAAGGGATTGACCCTGTCAGTGACAGGGATTGAGCCTCAGTCAAGGATAGGGATTGAGCCTTAGTTATTGACAGGGATTGAGCCTCAGTCACTGACAGGGATTGAGCCTCAGTCAGTGACAGGGATTGAACATCAGTCAGTAACAGGGATTGAGCCTCAGTGAGTGACATGGATTAAACCTCAGCCTGTGACAGAGATTCAATCTCATTCAGTGACAGTGATTGAACCAAAGTCAGTGGCAGGGATTGAACCTCAGTCAGTGACAGGGATTGAACCTCAGTCGGTGACAGGGATTGACACTCAGTCAGTGACAGGGATTGAATTTCAGTCTGAGACAGGGATTGAGCCTCAGTCAGTGTCAGGGATTGAATCTAAGTCAGTGACAGGGATTGAGCCTCAGTCAGTGACAGGGATTGAACATCAGTCAGTAACAGGGATTGAACCTCAGTCGGTGACAGGGATTGAACATCAGTCAGTGACAGGGATTGAATCTCAGTCAGTGACAGGGACGGATCCTCAGTCAGTGACAGGGACAAAACCTCAATCACTGACAGGGGTTGAGCCTCAGTCAGTGACAGGGATTGAAGCTCAGTCAGTGACATGGATTGAACCGCAGTCAGTGACATGTACTGAACCTCAGTCAGAGACAGTGACTGAATCTCACTCAGAGAAAGGGATTGACCCAGTCAGTGACAGGGATTCAATCTCAGTCAGTGACAGGGATTCAATCTCAGTCAGTGACAGGGATTGACCCTCATTTCAGTGACAGGGATTGAATCTCAGTCAGTGAAAGGGATTGTCCCTCAGTCAGTGACACGGATTGAACCGCAGTCAGTGACAGGTACTGAACCTCAGTCAGTGACAGGGATTGAGCCTTAGTCAGTGACAGGGATTGAGCCACAGTCAGTGACAGGGATTGAACCACAGTCAGTGACAGGTACTGAACCTCAGTCAGTGACAGGGATTG
>NW_025116022.1:0-1015 GCF_004010195.1 Chiloscyllium plagiosum
AAGCACATTAATGACACGCAGCTATGAAACAGATGGTATTCCATGCTACAACGTATCAACGAGGCAGGTTTGATCAAGAGATCAGATTCCAAACTTGTTCAGCACGCAACCTTCATAGTATTGTTGGACGTTCCCATCACACTCATGAACCCAGAAATGCCTGTAATACAAAAACATCAGAAAGGCAATGTTAGTCAATGAGAAGTAACCTCTTTATTGATCTTTTATTGTCCAAAGCCACTGAATAATCTTTCTCTGCTCCTCAATGCTTTCTCTCCACCTCTCCTGAAGGTGCTAATATCGGTCAAACCTTAAGGAGCTCATTCAGCAATCATTCCCCACGCATGGGCCTCCTACTAATTCTAGGTATGGACGACATATTCATCAATAAAGTGGTACACCTCTTCATGCTCTTCAGCAATGGAACTCAAATCTGGAGTCTATTTGCACCTTTGAGAGACAAAGGCTTCATGATCATGTTATTAAACTGGTCATCCAGAGAGCCAGGTGAACGGTTTTTGAATAAGGGAATGTGTCATCCCTTGCTAATGTTGCCAAAGCATCTTTAGCTGCTTCATCAATGATCTTTCTTCCATCATGAAGATAGAGGTAACAATGTTGTTTAATGAATGTACAATGTTCAGCACAGTTCCTCAATCCCAGCTGAATTCTCAGAAACCATTTCTGCTTCCTGCTTAATGCTCTCACAACTTCCTTAAAATGTGGCACTGAGATGGAATTCTCCAGAGGAAGGCTGAGAGAAATTTTCTCACAGTTTGTCAGAACTTCCCAGCTGTTACTGTCCCTCCCGAAGGTAGATGAGGCTGGGGTAGAGCAAATGCAGAAATGTTGTGGCAACTGTAGAGCCAAAGGCTACAGCTGAATTGTTGAAAGTTCAATTGTAAGTGAAATGGAGACAGTACTTCCCAGGGATGGAAACAGATTTGTTTGGGCCATAAATGTGGGCTATCGCTGGGAGTGAGACAAAGTGATCAGAGTCAGACTTGCCTGTAAT
>NW_025116023.1:0-1015 GCF_004010195.1 Chiloscyllium plagiosum
CTGTACTGCGCTGTATTGTTCTATGTTCTAAGGAGCTATGAACCTGCACTCCAAGGTCTCTCTGTTCAGCAACACTCCCCAGGAGTGGGATTTGAAGCCCCGATGTTAGCCTGAAGGGAGGGTGTTGTGGTGTGTGGGGGGGGTGGTGGTAACGGGGAGAGCCTCTGCCCTCTAACCGGTTAGTGGCACGGCTTCTCCAATCCCCATTGCCAGCAGCTCCCCCTCTGCTGTGGACCTTGTCGAATCCACTGTCTGTGGCCAAGTGCCTGATTTCCTCAGATCTTGTGGTTGCTGGACCCGCCCCAAGTAGCTATCGAGTGTTGCTTCACAAACAAGTTCTTCCCAGAAATGGCTCTGTACATTCAGTCCTCTTGCACAGGAGAAAACCACATTGTGTGAGGGAACCCACGCTCTGATCTCATTCCCTCACCCACACTCCTGCAGAGAAATGACAGCTCACCTTGTGAGGGCTCTCACCCACCCTCCCCCTTACACACACGGACACACTCTCTCACACACATGCACATGTAAATTTTCTCACGCAAACACATAAACCTATGCACGCACACTCTCACACACACTCATACACTGTCTCACACACAAACGCACAGACACTTACTTACATTCATACACACACACACATGCACACTCTCACTCTGTCTTCCTCTCTCTCTCTTTCTCTCTGTGTCTGTCACACTGGTATTCATTCTGTTTTCTCTGTTCCCATTTTTGTGTGCGCGCTCTCTCTCCCTTGCTCTGTCACACTTGCCCCCTTGCTCCCCCTCCCTCTCTCGTTCTGTCCCTGTCATTACCGAGAGCTGCTGCACCCATGTGTTGTAGACCTGTAGGGCTCTCCAGCAACAGAAAAACACATGGGGGGAGGGGGGTTGTGCCGGTCACAAGTCAACCCCTAACTATGTGCTTTATCTGCATCATGTGGCTTCTGCTCCACGCTGTTCCACACTCTCCCTCTGGCTCTCCGCTGCGTGTCTCTAGCTCTGCCATATGCATTGTT
>NW_025116024.1:0-1015 GCF_004010195.1 Chiloscyllium plagiosum
AATCTTCCCTATTCATATGCACATTCGGACGTTATAGTACTTTTTGTATACTACTGTTGTCCACCACTTCCACTGACAACGAAGTCAAGACACACACCACTCTCTGTGTTTAAAATTTGCTCCTTAGATCACTTTGAATGTTTTTCCTTCTAGTCTTGTACTGCGCTACCCTGGAGAAAAGACCTTTTCTCTACACCTTATCCATGCACATCATGTTTTTATCAACATCAGGAAAGTTACCAATCAGCCTCCGACGTTCCAGGGAAAACAACCACAGCCGATGCTGCCTTTCCCTATATCTCAAACCTTGTAAGCCCGGCAACATCTATATACATCTTTTTAAAACCCCTTTAACCTTCACAACGTTCTTCCTATAGCAGGGAGACCACAACTGAGAGCAGAACTCCAATGTCTGGTACAGCCTCAAAGTTACCTCCCAACTCTTATATTTAATGTACTTACCAATAAAGAAAAGCATACGAAACGCCTTCTTCACTATTCTATCTACGGGCGACTTAACTTTCAAGGAACTATGAACGTGCATTCCATGTCACTTCGGTTAGGTATCCCCCGACTCTTAGCATTATGTGTGTAAGTCCTGCCCGGATTTGTCTTGCAGCACCTCATATTTATTTAAAGTAACCTCCCTCTGCCGTTCCTTGTCCCACTGGCCCATCTGACCAAGGGAACAATGAAACCTGGTCCATTGAAGATTTTCAAGGCTGACCCTAAATTATCTTCAATGGACAGGAGAATCAATATTTATTGGGAATAGACAGGAACCAGGTTTTCAAACTACGAACAGGCCACTCCTGATTTTTCTAAATTGAGCAGTAGGCTGGACGGCCCAAATGGTCAACTTCAGCCCTTACCCCACATGTTCTCTCACGTAATCCCTCGACGTTGTTATAGAGGTATAGTCAGACCCAATACAGCCACCCAGGATGTTACAATGAAATAGGAAGAGACCATTCTGCTCCTCCAAGGAGTTACACAAGATTAGAGTGAAGTATTC
>NW_025116025.1:0-1015 GCF_004010195.1 Chiloscyllium plagiosum
TCAATTCCACCCACACATACTCCAATCATCCGATGCTATGTCATTCAGCACCATAGATTTAATTTTGTTCTTAACTAACAAGGCAACCCCGCCCCCTCTGCCCACCTCCCTGTCTTTTCGATAAGTTGAAAACTTTTGGATGTTTAACTGCCAGTCCTGACCCCCCTGACGTCTCTGTGATGCCTACCACATCATAATCATTCACGATGATCTGTGCCATTAGTTTGTCTGCTTTGTTATGAATGCTACGGCCATTCAGGTAAAGTGCCTTAATGCTAACTTTCTTATCATTAGAGATATTGGAAGTCATAAGATGTTCTAAGTTATCCTTCCTTTTTGCTGTATTCCCAGTCTGTTTCAAGTTTAAATCTGCCTGCACATATGCTATCCTGCCGCTTATCTTTCCATTTAACTCCATACTCCCTGTCGCTTTCACTTTCCCTTCCTCCCAACTCAGAAGTTTAAGTCCTACTGCCACCCTATTTATCCTCTTCGCGAGAACATTGGTACCTGATTGGTTCAGGTGGAGACCATCCCAACGGTACAGATCCCCCCGGTTCCAAAACTGATGCCAATGCCCCATGAAGTGGAATCTCTCTTTCCTACACCAATCCCTTAGCCACGTGTTTACTTCCCTAATTTTCTTAGCCCTACGCCAATTGGCACGTGGCTCGGGCAGTAATCCGGAGATTATGACCCTTGAGGACCTGTACTTCAATTTCCTTCCTAGTGCTTGATAATCCTCAAGGGTTAAGAGGGAGAGAAAGATGTAGAGTGATACAGACAAAGAGTGAGAGATGGAGACAAAGCGAAAGACTGAGAGAGAGAAAAGAGGAAAAATCAGACAGGTGATAAGGAAAGATATGGCCACATTAAAGAGGTGATATTCACCATATCAGCTGGCCCGAGCTCTCTCCCTCTCTCCATTTGGAACAGACTCTGCTCCAGGGGTTTGCTTTAGGAGGGATTGGTTCAGGGAGGAGGTGAAGTTAAAGGATCAAAACTGGGATTGAGG
>NW_025116026.1:0-1015 GCF_004010195.1 Chiloscyllium plagiosum
ATTCTATTCCTGCATAAGTCCTCATAGCTCTGGAACGATTTTTTTTTCAATTCAGTTCACTGTTCCTGGGATAGACAGCTCACTACCCTGTCCCACTCCATGACGAAATCCTCATGAGTCAATTTATTGAGAGGGACATTAAAATCTGAATCATCTGGATTTGTTTCCTCACTCTGAGTGTCACTAAGTAATATCTGTTACTCCCCCCCTTTCCCTGTCATAGTAATATATCGGCATGTTCACATGATATACACAGCACATTATTTTGTTTTCTATCTGCCATTTTTACCAGATAATTCACCTGATTTTATTTTTCAATCTGATAGGGACCACTAAACCGTGTTTTGAAGGGATCTCCAACCACTGGTAACAGGACCAAAACTTTATCCACACGGCCAAGTGTACGAATTTCAGATTATTAAAATCTTCGACTTGCTTCACGCGGTGCTGTCCCACATTCGAAAGTTGCCTGACTCATTCAAGAACTTTGTTTAACCTTTCTCTCACCTCAGATCCGTAGTCGAACTGTAAGATCTCTGATTTTGGACCCATTAACTTTTCCTTCATTAATTTGAAAGGCTCTCTTAGTTCATGTGGCAATATCAATTCACACGGCAGAAACTGAGTCAATTCATTTGGAGCATCTCTGAGAGCAAAGAAGATAAATGGGATGTCTTTATTCTGATCAGTTAGATAATCCTAGCAATATATTCAGCAAGGTGTTTAGTGTCTGAGGCCACCTTTCCAGTACTCCCTGAGACGCAGGATGGCATGCACTTGATTTAAGGTTTTTGATGTCCACACTATCTTTGATTCGCTTAATTTACTTGACCGTGGCTGTGACTGCATCTCCCTCGCCAATCCATAGCGGGTAAGAAAGCAAGCAACTCCCCTGGAAACCTTATTCCTTGACATTCCATCGTGGAATTGCCTCTAGACACCTGGTAGACACACCCGTTACGTAGAGCAAATGCTAGTTCACAGTTTTAGGGTGAGGTCCAACACAATCCATTCT
>NW_025116027.1:0-1015 GCF_004010195.1 Chiloscyllium plagiosum
ACACTTTCCAGCCATCTCTAGGACAGCCCATCCCGCTCCCGCCTCAGGATGATGGCACTCAGGACAGCCTACCCACCTTCTGGCTCCCGGGCTGCCTACTCACCCTCTGGCTCTTGAATGGCAGCTTTCGGGATGACCTATGAACCTTCCGGCTCACAGTAAGACCTGCCAGACTCAGGGACACACAAGACATTACAAGTGATAATACCAACTAGCAAAAAGCAGAGTCTATTATCAAAAACAGAGTCCACTCCAAGACGCAGAGTCCATTACCAGAAACAAAGTCCACACCCAAAGACAGAGTGCACGCCCAAAGGCAGCAAATGCACATCCCACAGCACACACACAGGTGTTCATTCTCTACAGAGGCTTGATCCATTCACAGAGGCCCAGGTCCACTCACATAGATAGAGTTCATTGTAAAGTTGCAGTTAACTCACAGGGGCTCAGTCCAAACACCAAAAAGTGAAAACACATGCAAAGAAGTGCAGACACCTAAAACCAGAGTACAATGGCTAAGCCCTGCCACAAAATCAGCATTCCCCTTGCTCAAAAAGCAAAACAAAACACAGGATGCAACCAGCTAGTGAAACAACAGTTCCCTGATGACAACTGCAAAACAATAGTAACACACTGACTGTGAAGATCAGCCAGCTCAGAAATCAGTGCTCAAAAAGGAATAACAGTAACAAACTGGAATCCTGATGAAGGGTTTATCCCCAAAACATCGATCCTCCTGCTCCTTAGAGGCTGCCTGACCTGCTGTGCTTTTCCAGCATCATACTTTCAACTTCACAAACAAAAAGAATCCACAGTATCACATTGGCTGTGTGGTCAGTTAGTTCAGAGTCAGTCTCTGAATTGAGGAGATTCTGCATCTCTTGTTTTTTCTTTTGTTTCTTCTTTTTTTCTTTCTTTTTCTTTTTGTTCTTAGGCTGAACAGGATGTCTGACACTCCTGTTCTTTTTTTTTCTTTTTCTTTTTTTAAATTTTCCTCCACAGTACCACCTAACAG
>NW_025116028.1:0-1015 GCF_004010195.1 Chiloscyllium plagiosum
TGCACCAGGAGGTGCTGGCCTCGCGGTAATATCACTACGGATATTAATCCATAAACTCAGCTAATGTTCTGGGCAACCTGGGTTTAACTACCACCACATCAACTGGTGGAATTTGATTTCAATAAAATAAGAAAATCTGGAATTAAGAATTGGAACCATTACCAGTTGGCACTGGGAAAAGCTATCTGATTCATTCCATTCAGGGAAGAAAATCTGTCATGCTTATCTGGTCTGGCTCACACGTGGCTCCAGATCCACAGCAAGGCTGATTCTCAATTCTCCTGTAAATGGCTTGGCAAACTAATCAGTTCAAAGGCAACCGGGGATGGGCAATAAATGCTGGACAGTCAGCGACATCCCATATGATCATTCTCTGCAGTTAAATGCAGAACGACACCCAGATCCTTCTGTACTGAAGCACTCTGAAGATTCTTTCTGTTAAGAGAATGTCACCGTTTCAATCTTCCAACCTCACATTTAACCACATCAAACTCTGCCTGCCAAATGTTGGCCAATTCACCATTCACACCCCTCCTCAAGTAAGGGAATCAAACTTGTATACCAGAGGAGCTCTCGTGTTTGTATGTCTGGTCAAGTTCAGGTTAAAGCTGAGGAAATCCCTGTGCTTTGGTTAATGGAATAAAAGTGGCACTGGTAATGTCAAGGGGTAATGGTTACATTGTTACTAATCAGAAATGGCCTTTTTATTTGTTTATTAAATAAGTAATTGATCCCATGCATGCTGAAGTTTGGAAGTAAATAAGGAGTACCCTTTAGTTGGCAACATATGTCCTCACCTTCCAGCTGTTATGGGTGGCTCCAGTGGTCAATTATTTTCGACCAGGCTGCTCTCTTCATTAAACGTCCTACTTCCTACTTTACTCCTGACTGTCCATTCACCCTTTCCCTCGCAGGCATATTATTTTCTCTACAGGCCTCAAGGTAAAGGTAGGGATGACACTTTAGAACTGAGATGACGTGGCATCGCGTCAGCCTGAAGGGGTGAGGATGAATC
>NW_025116029.1:0-1015 GCF_004010195.1 Chiloscyllium plagiosum
AGTGTTGTCCCGCGCGCATCAAATGTTACCAAACCCCATACTATATTAGTTCAATTTAGACCGGACAGTAAATGGTTCCCTGCTGTGGATTTGCAAATATGTTCTTTAGTGTAACGGTGCATCCAGATAGTCAATTCTGGTTCGCTTTTTCATTCAAACGGAAATCTTATGAGTTCACACGACTTTGTCAATGTTACTGTGAGTCACCCACCATATATAATGAGGCTCTACGCAGGAGTCTGGAGACTCTTGTTTTAACCCCTGGGTCTGCGCTTCTGCAATCTGTAGACGATTGCTTAACAGTAGCACCGACAGAGGAACAATGTGAGAAGGATTCCTTTGCATTGCACGGGGGAAGGGCACAAAGCCAGTCTCACAAAGATTCTCTTGTTCGATTTATGCAACAACCGGTGCAGTTCTTCAGTCACTTAATATCTGAACAAGAGAAGGCCATTGGTGAAGACAGAGTGCGAGTAATTCAGCAAATTCCAAGGCCTCACATGAAGAAACAATTGCTGTCCTTTTTGGGGATACGCTCCTACTGAAGAATGTTTATCCCACATTACACAAATCTTGAGGCGCCCTGAAGTGACACGGCCCATGGAAAAGGGTAGCAGAACCAAGGTCCGTTGCAATGGATCCCAGCAGCCGAGTTGAATTCAAAAAGACGTTTCAAAGTCCACCCACACAGGGGATTCCGAATCCAAACAAGCCTTCGGTCAAACGGTAGATGAGGAAACATGGCTGCATGACATCTGTGTTGTTGCAGGATCATGGTGGAAAATTCAGGCTGGCAGCTTATTTTTCGGCTAAGCCAGACCTCGTAGCGGCAGGATTGCGTAAATGCCTGCGATTGTGGTTGCAGCTGAAAAGGCTGTTGCAGTGTCCATGGATATAATCGGCTATGGCGACTTCACCAAACTGATCGCACATGCAGTATCCTTACTGCTTTCCGAGCAAAACACAGCACATACGTCGGCATCACATTGACTCAGATACAATACTGTGTTATTGG
>NW_025116030.1:0-1015 GCF_004010195.1 Chiloscyllium plagiosum
CATAATGATCGGTGCATTAGTTCGAGGGAAATTTTTCTGAGTGGGTTACTCTTTGGAGGGTCGGTGTGGCCTAGTTGCGCTGAAGGGCCTGTTTCCAAACTGTAGGGAATCTAATGTAACCATCTTACAGAAAACTAGCCCAACGCACTGACCAAGTGATAAGTGCCTATTCAAACTGGTGTTCGCCACTGCAGCATCTAAGAGGGGCTGAGCCCGTAAACAAACGCTCTATTTGTCAAATTTTCACGTTTATTCTTTATCAACTTTCCTGTCTGTATACAGATCCATATGCCTTTGAAATGTTGATAGTATACCAGACTCCATCACTAAATCTGACAATTCTTTCCAAACACGCAAACCTTGCTGTGTGAAAAGAACAATGTACTTCAGATCCCTTTTAAATTTTACCACTCTCCCCTTAAAACAATGTTCCCTTGTTTTGAACTTGCCTGCCTTGGGAAGAAATAGTCAATTACCATTTACTCTACCGTCTCCTTCATATTGATATAAACCTCTGTAAGCCCATCCCTCAGCCCTCAAGCTCCAGGAAAAATTTTCACATCCTATTCAGCTTTACGCTACAGTCCAAACACTGTATGCCTTGCAACATCCTCAAAAATATTATCGAACTTACGCCAAGTTCGCCATTGAAAGTGCGTGTGGGTAAGTGCCTGAAGTGAGACGATGCTGAAACACTAATCATGAAAAACGTGGTTGCGGGGGTTTGTGTGGCAGTGTGGCAGAGGTGTCGAAGGAGCTGTCTTTAAACTATAACCTCGATCCAGTCATTGATTTGAATTCCCACCACGACCAGAACCACAGGTGAAGTCAGGAACTCTGTTTTTCATGAAAGAGTGAGATGTCAGGATTTGCTCCCATATTCGGCTGTTCTTTTCACAGGAACTTTCACTAACTAAGGCTGAGGGACTGCCCAAGCTCAGCGATTCAAAACCATGCGTGTATTTATTGACTATTCGAACAGAGGAACTCGGACTCATTGTTTGTGTGTTTCACA
>NW_025116031.1:0-1015 GCF_004010195.1 Chiloscyllium plagiosum
GATAACCTTCATTCTACTCAGACATTCAATACCCCGTGTTGTAGAGCTTTTGGAGAGCTGTTCCACTGCACACTGTTATCCCACTAATATCCTTGTTAATTCAGTTATACGACTGATTTGGGCAATTCTCTCTGTGAATGAGCACTCTAATACAGAACCTGAAGCTGTACCGACTACACCAACAGCTGGAACTTCCACTCGGTCACATTTACTCAAAACAAATTATTACATCCAGATCAAATTCATAGAATGATGGCATCATACAGGACCAACATGGCCCTTCGCTCCATCGAGTCTGTATCTCTCAAATCACACTCAAAGCTATACATGGCTGGAAAATGTGAAGCCTTCACAAATGAGGTAACGAGAGTCCAGAGAGAATGTGTTCCTGTTCGGGTTAAAGGCAAGGCTGGTAGGTGTAGGGAATGCTGGATGACTGGAGAAATTGAGATGTTGGTTAAGAAAGAAAAGGGAGACATATGTCAGGTTTGGACAGCAGAGACCATGGAGGCATATATTTAAGAGGGAAATCAGGAGGGCCAAAAGGGGACATGAGATAGCATTGGCAAATAAGGTCATAGAGTCATAGAGATGTACAGCATGGAAACAGACCCTTCGGTCCAACTTGTCCACGCCGACCAGATATCCCGACCCAATCTAGTCCCACCTGCCAGCACCCCCGGCCCATATCCCTCCAAACCCTTCCTATTCATATACCCATTCAAACGCCTCTTAAATGATGCAATTGTACCAGCCTCCACCACATCCTCTGGCAGCTCATTCCCATACACGTTCCACCCTCTGTGTGAAAAATTTGCCCTTAGGTCTCTTTTATATCTTTCCCCTCTCACCCTAAACCTATGCCCTCCAGTTCTGGATTCCCCGACCCCAGGGAAAAGACTTTGTCTATATATCTTATCCATGCCCGTCATAATTTTGTAAACCTCTATAAGGTCATCCTTTAGCCTCCGATGCTCCAGGGAACACAGCCCCAGCCTGTTCAGCCTCTCCCAAT
>NW_025116032.1:0-1015 GCF_004010195.1 Chiloscyllium plagiosum
ATCTGTGTACATGGACACCGAGATCTCTCTGCTTATCCACACTACCAAGAATCTTACCGTTAGCCCAGTACTTTGCATTCCGGTTACTCCAACCAAAGTGAATCACCTCACGCTTGTCCGCATTAAACTCCATTTGCCAGGATGAACATTTCCCATTAACCACCACCCTCTGTCTTCTTTCAGCAAGCCAATTACTGATCCAAACTTCTATATCTCCCACAATCCCATTCCTTCGCAGTTTGTACAATAGCCTAGTGTGGGGAACCTTATCGAACACCTTGCTGAAATCCATATACACCACATGTATATGGATTACTCTAACGGTTTACTCTAATCTACCTGTTTGGTCACCTTCTCAAAGAACTCAATAAGGTTTGTGAGGCAAGACCTACCCTTCACAAAACTGTGCTGACTATTCCTAACCAAATTATTTTTTTTTAGATTAGATTAGATTACATTACAGGAGAAAGTGAGGTCTGCAGATGCTGGAGATCAGAGATGGAAATGTGTTGCTGGAAAAGCGCAGCAGGTCAGGCAGCATCTAGGGAACAGGAGAATCGACGTTTCGGGCATTAGCCCTTCTTCAGGAATCCTGAAGAAGGGCTAATGCCCGAAACATCGATTCTCCTGTTCCCTAGATGCTGCCTGACCTGCTGCGCTTTTCCAGCAACACGTTTCCATCTAGATTACATTACAGTGTGGAAACAGGTCCTTCAGCCCAAAAAGTCCACACTGACCCGCCGAAGCGCAACCCACCCATACCCCTACATTTACCCCTTACCTAACACTACAGGCAATTTAGCATGGCCAATTCACCTGACCTGCACAGCTTTGGACTGTGGGAGGAAACCGGAGCACCCGGAGGAAACCCACGCAGACACGGGGAGAACGTGCAAACTCCACACAGTTAGTCGCCTGAGGCGGGAATTGAACCCGGAGCTCCGGCGCAGCAGTGCTAACCGCTGTGCCACCGTGCCGCCCACTATTCTTTTCTAGATGATTATAAATCCTATCT
>NW_025116033.1:0-1015 GCF_004010195.1 Chiloscyllium plagiosum
TAGCTTAGTCACCGAAGGCCACGCAAAATGTGCTGCCTCTGCGGCTTTCAACCACATCTCAAGTAGACGCTGCTGGCCCTCCTTCTGTCGTTTCCGGCTTGCCGAATAGGAAATAGCTAATCCCCTAGCAAAGGCCTTAGCAGTCTCCCATAGCATAGATGGACTATTAGCCGTGCCTGAGTTGATAGTCAAGAATTCCTGAAACTGCTTCGAATAGTATTCCACAAATTTGGAATCCTTTAGGAGAAAAGGGTCCAAACACCAGTGTTGCAAACCTAGCCCCTCACTCTTGGCCATAACCTCCAAATATAATGCCGCGTGATCAGAGATAGCTATATTCCCAATTTTACAACCCATAATAGAATCCAGAAGGGCCAAGGGAGCCAGAAAGAAGGCAATCCTCGTGTGACATTTATGTGGGTTTGAAAAAAAAGGTGAAGTCCCTGCCGGTAGGGTGAAGACATCTCCAAATATCCACCAGCCCCAACTCCTCGCATAAGTCAACCACCTCCTTGGCCTGCGAAGAAATAGTTGGGGACCCACAAGGGACCCATCTGTCCACTGTCAGATCCAAAAGACAATTAAAATCCCCCCCCCAACATAATAATGTGCCGTGTTCCAAAAGCACTCAACTTAGAGAAAGCACTAATCAAAAATTTGAGGGGATGTGCCGGAGGACAGTAGACATTTAAAATGCCATATTCCTCCTCATGTATCAGGGCTTTAAGTATCATAAACCGCCCCTGCTCTAATAATGTAAACAGAAGATTTTTCTGGATAAGTACTGCCACTCCCCTACTTTTAGTAGTAAGGGATGAAAAGAATACCCGGTCATAACTCCCCTGTTGTAATTTCAGGTTTTCTCCATCGTCAAGATGGGTTTCCTGCGAAAAAGCAATATCAATCCTTTCCCTCTTAAGGCTAGAAAGCACTTTTTTCCTTTTAACAGGCGAATGACTTCCCTTAATGTTCCAGGTGCACTATTTAATAAGACACGTAGCCATATCCCCTTTCA
>NW_025116034.1:0-1015 GCF_004010195.1 Chiloscyllium plagiosum
TGATGGAGTGAGTGTGAGGGATTCACGGTGATGGTGATGGAGTGAGTGTGAGGGGGTCACGGTGATGATGATGGAGTGAGTGTGGAGGGGTCAGGGTGGCAGTGGCACAGTCATGGTGATAGTGATGCAATATGTGTGATGGGGGAGTGTGATAGTGACGTAGCACATAGAAAATTGCAGCACAGAACAGGCCCTTAGCCCATGATGTGCTGCCCAGTTTAATCCTATTATAAAATATAGTAACTTTAACCTACACACCCCTCAATGCCCTGCCCTCAATGTGCCTGTCCAGCAGATGCTTAAATGTCCCTGATGACTCTGCGCCTACCACCACCACCGCAGGCAACGCATTGCATGCATTCACAACTCTACAGAAAGAACCTACCTCTGACGTCACCTCTATACCTTTCCCCTGATATTCAAAGTTTGGGAGAAGATTTGTAGCTCGGTGATCGTTGTTGTGGTTCTCCTCGCCGAGCTGGGTATTTGTGTTGCAGACGTTTCGTCCCCTGTTTAGGTGACATCCTCAGTACTTGGGAGCCTCCTGTGAAGCGCTTCTGTGATGTTTCCTCCATCATTTATAGTGATTTGTATCTGCCGCTTCCAGTTGTCAGTTCCAGCTGTCTACTGCAGTGGCCGGTGTATTGGGTCCAGGTCGATGAGCTTATTGATTGAATCTGTGGATGAGTGACATGCCTCTAGGAATTCCCTGGCTTTTTTCTGTTTTGGCTTGTAGTGTTGTCCCAGTCGAACTCATGTTGCTTGTCATCTGCATGTGTGGCTACTAAGGATAGCTGGTCATGTCGTTTTGTGGCTAGTTGCTGTGCATGGATACGGATCGTTAGCTGTCTTCCTATTTGTCCTATATAGTGTTTCGTGCAGTCCTTGCATGGGATTTTGTACACTACATTGGTTTTGCTCATGCTGGGTATCGGGTCCTTCGTTCTGGTGAGTTGTTGTCTGAAAGTGGCTGTTGGTTTGCGTGTTGTTATGTGTCCTAGTGGTCGCAGTAGTC
>NW_025116035.1:0-1015 GCF_004010195.1 Chiloscyllium plagiosum
TCATTTATATGATGTACTTCATTGATATTCCCAGGCAATTGATTAATTTTTACATTATTCTTTTGTGAAGAAGCGACATAGTACCCCATTTGTTTACAATTTGCTTATTTCTAAATTGCACAATTTGAATAGGATTTCCTCAACCTTGCACAATTTTGAGAAATACTATTAATATTCATTAAAACTGGAGGTTTTCCAGCATCAGTGACAGGTCTCGTGGGCAAAGGGAAATTCTGACCTGTTGTGTTGATGTCAGGAAAGCCAATTGAGGAAAATCGGTTAAAGTCAAAAAGAAAGAAAAGGGAACTTTCCAGAAGAAACCAGAAGTACCAGAAGCCAGGGGTATTCTGACATAACCAAATGTTTTTAGATAAATAAAAGCAAAATTCTGAGTGCTGTAAACCTGAAACAGAGAATGCTGGAGAAACTCAGCTGGTCTGGCAGTACCTGTGGAGAGACAAACAAAGTTAACATTTCAAGTTTGGTGCGTCTCTTCTTCAGAACAGTTCAATAATTCAGTTACTATATGGTACTGCTCATTATTAACCCTTTCAGACCCTATACAACAGTATGCAAGCCCAAACACCTTAACCAGAATCTTAATATGAACAGTTGATTATGTTGTTGGTTCTGTAGAAATCAACTTCTATGTCAAACTTAAAGGCCTGAATTCTCATGTAGTCATTGAAACTTCAGAAATGACAGACAGGACCCAGATTCAGATCCTGCTCCTATCTCCCAACAGATATCCTTTTCACCAGAAGCGTACAAGGTTGATGCATGAACCACACTAGAGAGAAACAGTAGGGACCATGAAATCAACATTGCAAATAGCATCAGATGAATTCAATGTACAGGGGAACTTAGATTATCTGAACTGGATGGGCGGGCACCATTTCGTTCAGATAATCGATTATTCGGTTAATTGATCAAATGCCTTTTCATTGGGGCAAGGAGCTTTTAAAGTTTGCTCCCCGTTCAGGAGACTAGCAGCAGCACACAGGGCGCGCACAAC
>NW_025116036.1:0-1015 GCF_004010195.1 Chiloscyllium plagiosum
AACCCTTCCTGTTCATATACCCATCCAGATGTCTTTTGAATGTCATTGTATCAGCCTCCACTACTTTCTCTGGCAGCTCATTCCATACACGCAACACCCTCTGTGGGAAAAAGTTGCCCCTTATATCTCCCTTTAAGTCTTTCTACTCTCACCCTAAACCTATGTCCTCTAGTTCTGGACCCACACACTCTGGGGAAAAGACCTTGTCTGTTCACTCTTTCCACGACCGTCATGATTTTAAAAGAGCATGCCTCAGCCTCCAACACTCCAGGGAAAACAGTCCCAGCCTATTCAGCCTTTCCCTGTAGCTCAAACCCTGCAATCCTAGCAACAACCTTATAAATGTTTTCTGAACCCTTTCAAGTTTCACAACATCCTTCTGATAGGAGGGAGACCAGAATTGCACACAATGATAGATAGGGCCAAGTGATTTCGCAACCAACAGTTCAGACCTAAGCTCTACAATTTGCTGTGTCTGGTCGTGAATAGAGGCAGACAATTAAACAACTCCCTGGAGGAGAAGACTATATAAATATCTCCATCCTCAATTATGGAGGACCTTAGCACATCAGTGCAAATTAAGGCTAAGCATTTATGACAGTCTGCAGGCAGAAGTACCAAGTGAAAGAGTTTAGACTGGGTGGATTACTTGGAATGTAATCCAGGAGAGTTTTTTTTGTAGCAACATGTAGAAGGCGCAACATAGGACAGCATAGTGCTGGAACTGATTCTGGGGAAAGAAGCTGGATGAGTAAAAGCAAATTACTGCGGATGCTGGAATCTGAAACCAAAAGAGAAAATGCTGGAAAATCTCAGCAGGTCTGGCAGCATCTGTAAGGAGAGAAAAGAGCTGACGTACAAGTCTAACTGACCCTTTGTCAAAGTGTTTGATGTAGCATTGGGGGAACATTTTCGTGGTAGTAAAAACATGGTTCAGATTACTTAAGGACAAGTGAAAAGATGGCTTGCAAAAGGTGCTTTCGATGGGGGGAAAGGCATATTTTATTAAAATAAA
>NW_025116037.1:0-1015 GCF_004010195.1 Chiloscyllium plagiosum
AATAAAACATCCCCATGATTATTCCTGATTGCCCTTTGTATGAAACTGCATCATTGCATGTACTTTCTTAATCACTTCCTAAACCTCCTGACTAAGTTGAAGTGATTCTTGTACTGCAACATACAAATCCCGGAGTACCACAGAATATTACGTTTTTTTTCGCCGTTTAAGCATTTTAATATAGTTTTGTACGTCCGTCACAGCACGAATCGTTGTTATGCCTTTACTTCCGAAGATTTTCTCACTAACCTCCCCTGTCTTTTTTTTACCCATTACAGAGTCTCCATATCCAATTAAATGACTATCTTAGCGAATAAACTAATTGAGCTCTAATCCAATAAATCCCCTCATCCACGTCATGGGTATAGATTATAAATAGTTGATAGCCTCACACTGGTTCCTGAGGCACTCCACTACGTCACCACTTCACATCATGAAAATAAACATTTATAGTGAATATTTCCTCCCTTAGTATTCACCAGGGCTCACCTGTTGCAGGGCAACTGAGTAGAAACTTTGGTTCCCCCCACCCCCACCCCATTGTATTATACTCTGTAATACAATTGAAGGGCTGAATTATTTCAATCTATTCTAATGTAAATCGGTCGAGGGCAGAATGGATGAAAGGACCTTCACCTACCGCTTCAACAGCCATGATAAGTGCACATGGGTTAGGAGAAGCAGTTATCCCTTCAATCCGTCGAGCCTGCTACACAATTCAGAATGCTCTTTGTTGATGTGAATGTGGCTGAACATCCCTTTTGAGCCTGTCTTCTTGTTCATCAAAGCCCTCTGGAACCCAACCTTCACCTACCGCTTCAACAGCCATGATAAGTGCACATGGGTAAGGAGAAGCAGTTATCCCTTTAATCCGTCGAGCCTGCTGCACCATTCAGAATGTTCTTTGTTGATGTGAATGTGGCTGAACATCCCTTTTGAGCCTGTCTTCTTGTTCATCAAAGCCCTCTGGAACCCAACCTTTAATATTTTCAGTCAGTCAGTCCTCACAGCATAT
>NW_025116038.1:0-1015 GCF_004010195.1 Chiloscyllium plagiosum
AGAAAGGACAGGCTTTTCTCACAAGGTTAAATTGATAAAGTGGGGAATGACCAATCTTGATAGTATTAGGCATGAATTTTCAAACTGTGATTGGAGGCGTCTCTTTCTAGGGAAAGGGGTGTCGAAGGAAGTGGGAATATTTTCAAAGTGCGATAAAATGAGCAGCCAGGGCCAGCATGTTCCTTTTAGTGTGATGGTCAATGCTGACAGAATTAGAAAACACTAGATGACTACTCAGACTCTGATCATGGAAAAGGGAGACATGTCAGGTATAGTCAGGTCGATCAGGTGAATCTCTTGGGCAGCATGCAGGTTGGAGATATACACTTTGGATGGAAATCAGGAATGCAAAAACGGGACATGAAATAGCTTCAGCAGAGAAGTTTAAGGAGAATTCAAAGTGATTCCAAAATACATTAAGGGCCAGAGAGTAACTGGGATGAAATAGGGGCACCTAAAGGTCAATGAGGTCATCGATGTGTGGAACGACTTCAGGAGATGGTTAAGATTCTAAACAAATTTGGGCCATAATTGGAATACTCTGTAACTCCAATCTCCATTCTACATGAAGGATTTTATGAATCTTGATAAAGCTCAGAAAAATATTTTCAGATGTTGCCACGGTTGTGGCTGTGTTCCCTGGAGCATCGGAGACTGAGGGGTGATCTGACAGACATTTATACAAACATGACGGCCATGGATAGGGTGAATATTCAAGGTCTTTTCCACGTTGTCGTGGAGCCCAAAACTATGCGGCATATGTTTAATGTGAGAGACTAAAGAGTTCAAATTGTACAGGAGGCAATGCTGAAAGGTTGTAAAATACAAAGGTAGATCAAGTTCAGGAACTGATGAAGTGTATTTCAGGACATTGTAGGAAGCTAGGTAATAAATTATGGAGCTCCTTGCAGAGATATTAGTACCATTAATAGATGACAAAGGGAGGTTGCTGATATGAGTGAATGGGATGAAAAACTGTCGGTGGAATTCAATTTGAATAAATATGAGGTAATGC
>NW_025116039.1:0-1015 GCF_004010195.1 Chiloscyllium plagiosum
CCAGTGTGAGTGATGTGTTGCCTGTCTTAGTGTGAGTGATGTGAAGCCTGCCCCAGTCTGAGTGAGTTGCTGCCTGTCTGAGTGCGAGTTAGGTGCTGCCTGTCCCAGCGTGAGTGAGCTGTCGCCTGTTCCTATGTTAGTGAGGTGTTGACTGTTCATTTGTGAGTGATGTCCTGCCTGTCTCAGTGTGAGTGAGGTGTTGCCTGTCTCAGTGTGAGTGAGGTGTTGCCTGTCCCAGTGTAGGAGGTGTTGCCTGTCCCATAGTGAGTGATATGTTGCCTGTCTCAGTGTGAGTGAGGTGTTGCCTGTCCCAGTGTGTGAGTTGTTGCTTGTTTCAGTGTCTGAGAGGTTGCCTGTCTCAGTGTGAGTGAGGTGTTGCCTGTCCCAGTCTGAGTGATGTCCTGCCTGTCTCAGTGTGAGTGAGGTATTGCCTGTCCCAGTGTGAGTGAGGTGTTGCCTGTCCCAGTGTATGAGGTGTTGCCTGTCCCAGTGTGAGTGATGTGTTGCCTGTCTCAGTGTGAGTGAGGTGTTGCCTGTCTTTGTGTGTGAGTTGTTGCCTGACTCAGTGTGTGATGCATTGCCTGTCCCAGTGTGAGTGAGGTGTTGCTTGTCTCAGTGTGAGTGAGGTGTTGCCTGTTCTTGTGTGAATTGTTGCCTGTCTCAGTGTGAGTGAGGTGTTGCCTGTCCCTGTCTGTGATGTGTTGCCTGTCTCAGTATGAGTGAGGTGATGCCTGTCCCAGTGTGTGAGATGTTGCCTGTCTCAGCGTGAGTGACATGCTGCCTGTCCCAGTGTGAGTGATGTGTTGCCTGTATCAGTGTGAGTAAGGTGTTGCCTGTCTCAGTGTGAGTGAGGTGTTGCCTGTCCCAGTGTGTGTGTTGTTGCTTTCTTAGTGTGAGTGACATGTTGCCTGTCTCAGTGTGAGTGAGTTGTTGCCTGTCTCAGTGTGAGTGAGTTGTTGCCTGACTCAGTCTGTGAGGTGACGCTAGTCCCTGTGTGTGAGGTGTTGCCTGTCCC
>NW_025116041.1:0-1015 GCF_004010195.1 Chiloscyllium plagiosum
ATATTCATCGAAATATGGTATTAGAAATATTGACGCTAAGTCCATAAACACTAGCTACATTCGTAAAAACAATATGGGAATTAGAAAGAATGCAGAACCAATTTACAGGAATGGATCCAGCAACTAATCCGTAAGTTCTGACATCAGGTAATGAATTTGTGAGCGCAAAAGGGGAAGATTAACCAAAGATTTGGAACTTGAAATCGTCTTGACAGAATTATTTGCAAAGTTTTTGCGGTTGTTCTAGAGTCATCAAGTCCTTGAACAATACAACACGGAAAGTGGTCCTTCTTTCCAACTTGACCATGGTGGACAGATATCCTAAGTTAATAGGTCCCATTTGCCAACATTTGGCCCACATCCCTCAAAACCTTGTTACTCTATATCCATCCAGATGCCATTAAATGTTACAGTTGTACCAGTCTACAACAATTTCTCTGGCAGCTCATTCTGGACGCGTCTGAAAAAGTTGCCCCTGGCGTCCCTTTTAAATCCTTACCCTCTAAATGTAAACCGATGTTTTCTAAATTTTGACTTCCTCACCAGCCGGAAAACATCGTGACGAGTCAACCTATCCATGTCCCTCATGATCTAATAAATAGCAACGATTTGACTTTATCATACTGTCAGGAGGGAAATGTGTGGAGATTATTTGTCGAAGGTTTGAAGTAGAAAGTCTGATGTACAGATGTTTAGAAATGCATCTTGGAGAAGTTTTTAATAAGTCATTGAAGTCTAGTAGCCATTGTAGAAGTCTGTTGTGAAAGCTGCAGAAGGATTTCAGGGCACGAGAACGAAGCATTATTTCCAATGTATGGTGGCTCAGTTCGACCGCACTTGGACGACAGTATGAGGAATTACAATCCTCAATTTAGGAAAGATACTGATGCCATATAAGGAATACCACGAATGGTGTTTCGCCTTGATATCATGGATGAACGTTAGTCCTCTGAATTTTAATTGGGCAAATCCGGCCTTTTTTAAACAGTTTCAAAACAAGAGAGGTAATCTCATT
>NW_025116042.1:0-1015 GCF_004010195.1 Chiloscyllium plagiosum
ATCCCCTGAGAAAAAGAATAGGAAATGACATCACAGGAAATGACATCACCAACCCAAGGAAACCCAAACACATAAATAAAATGTGGGTCATACCACCAGTACTTCACCGTCGGCTCACTGATGATGTTACCTAGTATGATGACAAAACGTCTGAAAACAAACCTTCCAGTTCAGCGAGCAAATCTACATCCAAGTATCTTATACATAAAAATAAACTGCTTTCCTTACCTACAGATTTAATATTAAGAATCTAGAACATAAAACAGTGCAACACAGTACAGGCCTTTCGGCCCTTGATGTTATGCCAGCCTTTTATCCTACTCTAACATCAGACTAACCTACACACCCTTCATTATACTATCATCCATTTACCTATCCAAGAGTTACTTCAATGTCCGTAATGTATCTGACACTACTACCACTGCTGGCAGTGCATTCCACACACCCACCACTCTCTGTATAAAGAACCTACCTCTGACATCTTCCCTAAACCATCCTCCAATTACCTTAAAATTATGCCCCTTTGTGATAGCCATTTCTGCCCTAGGAAAAAGTCTCTGGCTATCCTCTCTATGCCTATCAACATCTTGTACACCACTATTACGTCACCTCTCATCCTTCCTTGCTCCAATGAGTTCCCTCAACCTTTCTTCATAAGACTGACATAAGACTGACTGGTCTATAATTCCCAGGATTATCCCTATTCCCTTTCTCCCTTTCCTGAACAAGTGAATAACATTAGCCACCCTCCAATCATCTGGTACTACTCCAGTGTTCAGTGAGGATACAAAGATCATCGCCAAAGGCGCAGCAATCTCTTTCCTCACTTCCTGTAGTAACCTTGGGTATATCCTGTCTGGCCCAGGGGATTTATGTATCCTCACTTCCTGTAGTAACCTTGGATATATCCTGTCTGGCCCAGGGAATTTATCTATCCTCATTTCCTGTAGTAACCTTGGATATATCCTGTCTGGCCCATGGGATTTATCTATCCTCACTTCCTGTAGTAACCTTG
>NW_025116043.1:0-1015 GCF_004010195.1 Chiloscyllium plagiosum
GAGAGACCAGTGTCAGTGTTGGTGAGTGAGTGTGAGCGGGCACTGAGAGGCCTGTGTCAGTGTGAGTGAGTGAGTGAGTGAGTGTGACGGGGCAGTGAGAGACCAGTGTCAGTGTGAGTGAGTGAGTGTGAGCGGGCTGTGAGAGACCAGTGACAGTGTAAGTGAGTGAGTGTGAGCGGCAGTGAGAGACCAGTGTCAGTGTGAGTGAGTGAGTGTGTGTGAGCAGGCAGTGAGAGACCAGCGTCAGTTTGAGTGAGTGAGTGAGTGTGAGCAGGCAGTGAGAGACCAGTGTTAGTGTAAGTGAGTGAGTGTGACCGGGCAGTGAGAGACCAGTGTCAGTGTGAGTGAGTGAGTGTGAGCGGGCAGTGAGAGACCAGTGTCAGTGTGAGTGAGTGAGTTTGAGCGGGCAGTGAGAGACCAGTGTCAGTGTTAGTGAGTGAGTGTGAGCGGCCAGTGAGAGACCAGTGTCAGTGTGAGTGAGTGTGAGCGGGCAGTGAGAGACCAGTGTCAGTGTGAGTGAGTGAGTGTGAGCGGGCAGTGAGAGGCCAGTGTCAGTGTCAGCGAGTGAGTGTGAGCGGGCAGTGAGAGATCAGTGTCAGTGTGAGTGAGTGTGAGCGGGCAGTGAGAGGCCAGTGTCAGTGTGAGCGGGCAGTGAGAGACCAGTGTCAGTGTGAGCGAGTGAGTGTGAGCGGGCAGTGAGAGATCAGTGTCAGTGTGAGTGAGTGTGAGTGGGCAGTGAGAGGCCAGTGTCAGTGTGAGTGAGTGAGTGTGAGCGGGCAGTGAGAGACCAGTGTCAGTGTAAGCGAGTGAGTGTGAGCGAGCATTAAGAGACCAGTGTCAGTGTAAGTGAGTGAGTGAGTGTGAGCGGGCAGCGATAGACCAGTGCCAGTGTAAGTGAGTGAGTGTGAGCGGGCAGTTAGAGACCAGCGTCAGTGTGAGTGAGTGAGTGGGAGCGGGCAGAGGCCAGTGTCAGTGTGAGTGGGTGAGTGTGAGCGGGCAGTGAGAGACCAGTGTC
>NW_025116044.1:0-1015 GCF_004010195.1 Chiloscyllium plagiosum
TGTATACTTAAGAGGGAAATCAGGAGGGCAAAAAGGGGATATGAGTTAGCTTTGGCAAATTGAATTAAGGAGAATCCAAAGGGTTTTTACAAATACATTAAGGACAAAAGGGTAACGCAGGAGAGAATATGACCCCTCAAAAATCAGCAAGGCAGTGTTTGTGTGAAGCCGCAGAAAATGGGGGACATACTAAATGAGTAATTTGCATCAGTATTTCCTGTGGAAAAGGATATGGAAGATATAGACTGTAGGGAAATAGATGGTGACATCTTGCAGAATGTTCATATTACAGAGGAGGAAGTGCTGGATGTCTTGAAACGCATAAAGGTGGATAAATCCCCAGGACCTGATCAGGTATAACCTAGAACTCTATGGGAAAGTAGAGAAGTGATTGCTGGCCCTCTTGCAGAGATATTTGTATCATCGATAGTCACAACTGAGGTGCCAAAAGACTAGAGGTTAGCTAATGTGGTGCCACTGTTAAAGAAGGGTGGTAACGACAAGCCAGGGAACTATAGACCGGTGAGCTTGAGGTTAGTGGTGGGTAAGTTGTTGGAGGGAATCCTGAGGGACAGGATGTACATATATTTGGAAAGGCAAGGACTGATTAGGGATAGTCAACATGGCTTTGTGCGTGGGAAATCATGTCTCACAAACTTGATTGAGTTTTTTGAAGAAGTAACAAAGAAGGTTGATGAGGGAAGAGCGGTAGATGTGATCTATATGGGTTTCAGTAAGGCGTTCGACAAGGTTCCCCATGGGGGACTGATTAGCAAGGTCAAATTTCATGGAATACAGGGTGAACTAGCCATTTGGATACAGAACTGGCTCAAAGGTAGAAGACAGAGGGTGGTGGTGGAGGGTTGTTTTTCAGACTGGAGGCCTGTGACCAGTGGAGTGCCACAAGGATCGGTGCTGGGCCCTCTACTTTTTGTCATTTACATAAATGATTTAGATGCGGTGAGGCACGACCTAGGATGCATGACTTGGAAAAGTAGGCTTCAAGGCATGGGCA
>NW_025116045.1:0-1015 GCF_004010195.1 Chiloscyllium plagiosum
GGGTTATATCGATCACTCTCTCTCTCCCTTACCTGCGTTATATCGATCACTATCTCTCTTCCTTACCCGCGTTATATCGATCACTCTCTCTCTCCCTTACCCGCGTTATATCGAACACTCTCTCTCTCGCTTACCCGCGTTATATCGATCACTCTCTCTCCCCCTTACCTGCGTTATATCGAACACTCTCTCTCCCCCTTACCCGCATTCTATCGATCACTCTCTCTCTCCCTTACCCGGGTTATATCGATCACTCTCTCTCTCCCTTACCCGCGTTATATCGAACACTCTCTCTCCCCCTTACCCGCGTTCTATCAAACACTCTCTCTCTCCCTTACCCGCGTTATATCGAACACTCTCTCTCTCCCTCACCCGCGTTATATAGCACACACTCTCTCTCCCTTACCCGGGTTATATCGAACACTCTCTCTCCCTTACCTGGGTTATATCGAACACTGTCTCTCCCTTACCCGGGTTATATTGATCACACTCTCTCTCTCCCTTACCCGGGTTATATCGAACATTCTCTCTCTCTCCCTTACCCGCGTTATATCAAACACTCTCTCTCTCCCTTACCTGCGTTATATCGAACACTCTCTCTCCCTTACCCGCGTTATATTGAACACTCTCTCTCTCCCTTACCCGGGTTATATCAAACACTCTCTCTCTCCCTGACCCGCGTTATATCGAACACTCTCTCTCCCTTACCCGGGTTATATCGAACACTCTCTCTCCCCCTTACCCGCGTTATATCGATCACTCTATCTCTCCCTTACCCGGGTTATATCAATCACTCTCTCTCCCCCTTACCCGCGTTCTATCGATCACTATCTCTCTTCCTTACCCGCGTTATATCGATCACTCTCTCTCTCCCTTACCCGCGTTATATCGAACACTCTCTCTCTCCCTTACCCGCGTAATATCGAACACTCTCTCTCCCTTACCCGGGTTATATCGATCACACTCTCTCTCCCTTACCCAGGTTATATCGATCACTCTCTCTCTCCCTTACCCG
>NW_025116046.1:0-1015 GCF_004010195.1 Chiloscyllium plagiosum
CAGACACATCACTGAGGCCAATAAGTTGCGGAAGGGATTGAGGGGTCAGAGACAAACAGAGAATGACCCAGAGATAGAGAGCAGACATAATTCTGTGATTTTACTCTTTTCCATATCTGCCAGCTTCATACTTCTCTGGTTGATGTATATTTTATACATCTTTAATGTCGGTCGTTCTTTGCATCGCACTGCTTTTCGTCTCTTTCTACAAGCCGCATTAATGCTCCGGAACCTAAGTTGTTGCACAAATGCTTTTATTTATGTGGTGACACAGAAAAACTTCAGAAACCATTTAGTGTACGCCGTGAAATACCCAGTTATAAAAATAATTCAATTAATTAATAAACCCAACAACCTGACTACCAAACTTAGATCCAGCAGTCCATGGAACGAGGAGTCCACGTGAAGAAGTGGCAAACGCAGGTCAAGGAAAGCAAGGTGGTAACACTGCTTTCCGAATGGGCAAGGAATGACCCCAACTGTGGAACAAAAAGAAAGAGTGTGGAGGAGCAAAGTAGTGTGAAATAATTTTTCATAGTAGGCAAAATTTATGGAAAACTCAACAACAAAACAAAACCTGAAAGCCGAGTGAGATATGCACAAAATACATTCATCCGAAGCAATCCGTTCTCAGTGAGTGAAGCGAATAGAAATCCAAATGGCGTGGAGGAAAGCATCATCGTTCACTGCAGGCAAGAGTGGGAAAAGCAACAACTGGCTCCTGACCACTCTTCCTCACTGAATTCTTTGATGTACTCATCCGGACAAAAGTTGAAAAAAAGGAGAGAAGTTTCATCTTCTCAAGATTAAATAATATACCTTTTGGTTGAACATATGATTTCAGCAATACTTTAATTTGTCTGGTTAAATTCAGTTCACACAGCCCTGAAGGTGATACCACTCCCTTCTTACATTGTTCCTTTCCACAAATCAGTTATTCTGTTGAAAGGAAACACAAGACCCAGTCAGAGGGCTCGGTGGCGTATGGGATCCAAAGGTCGCGAATGGAGTTTGA
>NW_025116047.1:0-1015 GCF_004010195.1 Chiloscyllium plagiosum
ACAATCCTGTTCTGTTTGACAGGCAACGCGAGTATGCAATTTTGATCTGTTTGACTGTCAAGGCGAGTGTACAATCCCCTCTTCTGTTTGACTGGCAGAGCAAGTGTATAATATAGTTCTCTTTGACTGGCAGGACGAGTGTACAATCACCTGTTCTGTTTGCCTGGCAGGGCGAGTGTACAATCCTGTTCTGTTTGCCTGGCAGGGCGAGTGTACAATCACCTGTTGGATTGACTGTAAGGGTGATTGTACACTCCTATTCTGTTTTACTGGCAGTGTGAGTGTACAATCCTATTCTGTTGGACGGGCAGGGTAAGCGTACAATCATGTTCTGTTTGACTGACAGTGCAATTGTACCATACCCTATTCTGTTTGACTGGCAGGGCGAGTGTGCAATTCTGTTCTGTTTGACCGGCAAGACGAGTGTATAATCCCTTGCTCTGTTTGACTGAAAGTGCGATTGTACAATCCTCTATTCTGTTTAACTTGCAGGAGGAGTGTGCAATTCCCTGTTCTGTTTGAACGACAGTGCGAGTGTACAATCCTCTTATGTTTGACTGGCAGGGCGACTGTATAATATTGTTCTCTTTGACTGGCAGAGTGAGTGTACAATCCTATTCTGTTTGACTGGCAGGGCGTGTATACAATTCCGTTCTGTTTGACTGGCAGGGCGAATGTACAATCACCTGTTCTGTTTGACTGGCAGGGCCAGTCCACAATCACCTGTTCTGTTTGACTGGCAGGGCCAGTCCACAATCGCCTGTTCTGTTTGACAGGCGGGGCGAGTGTACAATCCAATTCTGTTTGACTGGCAGGACGGGTGTACAATCCTGTTCTGTTTGAGTGGCAGGGCGAGTGTACAATCCAGTTCTGTGTGACTGGCAGGGCGACTGTATAATCCTGTTCTCCTTGACTGGCAGGCCGAGTGCACAATCCTGTTCTGTTTGACCAGCAGGGCGAATGAACAATCCTGTTCTGTTTTACAGGCAACGCGAGTGTGCAATCCTGATCTGTT
>NW_025116048.1:0-1016 GCF_004010195.1 Chiloscyllium plagiosum
CCTGCCCCGGGGGACTTACCTACTGTGACAAGCACGTACGGGACACGTACGGGAAGAGACTATTTTCTATTCTTTCTTTCTGTGCAAAGAAAAATATTTTGGTGAACTGGGCAGCTGAGGGCCCCCCTGGACTTTCAAATTGGCACAGATTAATTATGGAATGTATTCCCCTTAAGTTCCTTACAAATATAGTGCACCGAAAGACCGAATTATTTTATAAAATATGGCAGCCCTTCTTGAATTACATAAATACAGATTTTTCGGCAATGCTGACAAGGGCTTTTATTTAATTGAATTTACAAACCTGGCTGGTCCGTGGCCCCTCGGGGGAGGAATCCCGCAAGAATACGGGTTTTATTACATTTGATGTTAACACATTCCGAGCATGTAAGAGACTTAAATATCCATTCTGGTTAGTTGTAGGTTAGATTAGTAGATAGTTGAGTTTTGTTTATTTGTTTTTTCTTCTTTTTCGGTTTTTTTGGTTAAATTTTGGCTATTGTATATTTGAGCTAATTGTATATAAATGTTTATATCTGAGAGTTTTGTTTATTTTTGTAGACTTGTAAAAATGTTAAATTTCTAATAAAAAATATCTATATAAAAAAAACAATTCTAACTGCACTGGAATGCTATATTTTAAAAAAAAAAACCGGAAGAGTAGTTAAGTATTACTAACTAATTTTACACTCATTCCATCACTTTCCTTCTATTATGGCAATCTGATGCTCCACCAATCCATAGTTGTGAGAGGACAAATATGTACCACTCTGTAGACTTGTAAAAATGTTAAATTTCTAATAAAAAATCTATATAAAAAAACAATTCTAACTGCACTGGAATGCTATATTTAAAAAAAACCGGAAGAGTAGTTAAGTATTACTAACTACTTTTACACTCATTCCATCACTTTCCTTCTGATGCTCCACCAATCCATAGTTGTGAGAGGACAAATATGTACCACTCTAATTCAAATTGTCTTATTGAAGAAAAAGGCGAACTGAATGTCTCTATAA
>NW_025116049.1:0-1016 GCF_004010195.1 Chiloscyllium plagiosum
CCCATTTCAAACAAGTATGCTGTTTTGGAAAATAATGGATTCTCAGAGGAAAAGAGCACGAACAGCCAAGTTTCTGGTATTGAGAATGGTTCTAACGCAACGAGGGCTACGTCAGGTTACAAGAGATCAATTGTGTTAGGGGAATCTCTAGCCTGAGGTACAGACAGATGTTTCTGTGGCCAGCAGTGACAAATCAGAACGGCATGTTGCTTCCCTGGTGCCAGGATCAAGGATGTCTCAGAGAGGGTCCAGAACGTTCTGAAGGGGGAGACAGGCCAGCAAGAGGTCATAGTCCACATTGGAACCAACAACGTAGGAAGGGAAAAGGGTGAGATTCTGGAGGGAGATTATAGAAAGTTAGGCAGGAATTTAAAAAGGAGGTCCTCGAGAGTAGTAATATCTGGATTACTCCTGTTGCTATGAGCTAGTGAGGGCAGGAATAGGAGGATAGAGCAGATGATTGCATGGCTGAGGACCTGGTGTATGGGAGAAGGATTCACATTTTTGGATCATTGGAATCTCTTTTGGGGTAGACATGACCTGTACAAGAAGGATGGATTGCACCTAAATTGGAAGGGGACTAATATACTGGCAGGGAGATTTTCTGGAGCTGCTCGGGAGGTCTTAAGCTTATAAAGTGGGGGGGCGTAGGCAGGATGTGTGTGAGTGTGTGTGGACCCAGGTTGATAGTGAGGAAAGAGATCAATCTGAGACTGATACAGTTGAGAACAGAAGTGAATCAAACAGTCAGGGCAGGCAGGGAACAAAGTAGGACTGATGAATTAAACTGCATTTATTTCAATGCAAGGGGCCGAACAGGGAAGGCAGATGAACTCAGGGCATGGTTAGGAACATGGGACTGGGATATCATAGCAATTACAGAAACATGGCTCAGGGATGGGCAGGACTGGCAGCTCTGAGAGAGGATATTCCTGGAAATACATCCAGGGAAGTTATTTGGGTAGATCTGAGAAATAAAGGGCTGATCACCTTATTGGGATTGTAATGTAGACCCC
>NW_025116050.1:0-1016 GCF_004010195.1 Chiloscyllium plagiosum
ACTGTCACCATCACTGAGTGTCACTGATACCATCGCCGAGTGTGACTATCCCCATCACCGAGTGTGACTGACATCATCACTGAATGTGACTGTCCCCATCACCGAGTGTGACAGACACCATCACCGAATGTGACTGACACAATCACCGAGTGTGACTGTCCCCATCCCTGAGTGTGACTGTCCCCATCACCGAGTGTGACCGACACCTTCACCGAGTGTGACTGACATCACCACTGAGTGTGACTGTCCCCATCACCGAGCGTCACTGTCCCCATCCCCGAGTGTGAATGTCCCCATCACCGAGTGTGACTATCCCCATCACCGAGTGTGACTGACATCATCACTGAGTGTGACTGTCCCCATCACCGAGTGTGACTGACACCATCACCGAGTGTGGCTGTCCCCATCAGTGAGTGTGACAGACACCATCACCGAGTGTGACTGACACCATCAACGAGTGTGACTGACACCATCCCCGAGTGTGACTGACACATTTACCGAGTGTGACTGTCCCCATCACTGCGTGTCACGGATACCATCGCCGAGTGTGACTATCCCCATCACCGAGTGTGACTGACATCATCACCGAGTGTGACTGTCCCCATCACCGAGTGTGACAGACACCATCACCGAGTATGACTGACAACATCACCGAGTGTGACAGACACCATCACCGAGTGTGACTGTCCCCATCGCTGAGTGTGACTGTCCCCATCACCGAGTGTGACTGACATCATCCCCGAGTGTGACTGACACCATCTCCGAGTGTGACTGTCCCCATCCCCGAGTGTGACTGTCCCCATCACCGAGTGTGACTGACACCTTTACCGAATGTGACTGACACAATCACCGAGTGTCACTGTCCCCATCACCGAGTGTGACTGACACCATCCCCGAGTGTGACTGACACCATCACCGAGTGTGACTGTCCCCATCCCCGAGTGTGACTATCCCCATCACCGAGTGTGACTGACAGCTTCACAGAGTGTGACTGTCCCCATCACCGAGTGTGACTG
>NW_025116051.1:0-1016 GCF_004010195.1 Chiloscyllium plagiosum
GTCAATGCCCCGTGTCTCACTGTTTGAATCAGTCTGTGCCCAGTGTCTCAGTCTCTGATTCAGTCAATGCCCCATGTCTCAGTCTCTGATTCAGTCAGTGGCCAGTGCCTTACTCTCTGATTCAGTCTGTGCCCAGTGTCTCACTCTCTGATTCAGTGTGTGCCCAGGGTCTCACTCTCTGATTCAGTCAGTGCCCAGTGCCTCACTCTCTGATTCAGTCAATGCCCCATGTCTCAGTCTCTGATTCAGTCTGTGCCCAGTGCCTTACTCTCTGATTTAGTCAGTGCTCAGTGTCTCAGTTTCTGATTCAGTCAATGCCCCGTGTCTCCCTCTCTGATTCAGTCTGTTCCCAGTGCCTCCGTCTCTGATTCAGTCTGTGCCCAGTGCCTCTCTCTCTGATTCAGTCAGTGCCCAGTGTCTCAGTCTCTGATTCAGTCTGTGCCCCGTGTCTCAGTCTCTGATTCAGTCTGTGGCCAGTGCCTGACTCTCTGATTTAGTCAGTGCCCAGTGTCTCAGTTTCCGATTCAGTCAGTGCCCAGAGTCTCAGATTCTGATTCAGTCTGTGCCCAGTGCCTTACTCTCTAATTCAGTCTGTGCTCAGTGCCTTACTCTCTGATTCAGTCAGTGCCCAGTGTCACACTGTTTGATTCAGTCTGTGCCCAGTGTCTCACTCTCTGATTCTGTCAATGCCCCGTGTCTCACTCTCTGATTCAGTCAGTGCCCAGTGCCTCACTGTTTGATTCAGTCTGTGCCCAGTGTCTCATTCTCTGATTCAGTCAGTGCCCAGTGCCTCAATGTTTGATTCAGTTAGTGCCCAGTGTCTCACTCTTTGATTCAGTCTGTGCCCAGTGTCTCAGTTTCTGTTTCAGTCAGTGCGCAGAGTCTCACTCTCTGATTCAGTCTGCGCCCAGTGTCTCATTCTCTGATTCAGTTTGTGCCCAGTGCCTTACTCTCTGATTCAGTCAGTGCCCAGTGTCTCAGTTTCTGATTCAGTCTGTGCCCAATGCCTTACTCTC
>NW_025116052.1:0-1016 GCF_004010195.1 Chiloscyllium plagiosum
GCTCTGGTTAGGCCGCATTTGGAGTACTGTGTCGAGTTTTGGGCCACACACCTCAGGAAGCACATACTGGCACTGGAGCGTGTCCAGCGGAGATTCACACGGATGATCCCTGGAATGTTAGGTCTAACATATGAGAAACGGCTGAGGATACTAGGATTGTATTCAATGGAGTTTAGAAGATTAAGGGGAGATGTAATAGAAACTTACAAGATAATACATGGCTTGGAGAGGGTGGATGCTAGGAAATTGTTTCCGTTAGGTGAGGAGACTAGGACGCGTGGACACAGCCTTAGAATTAGAGGGATAAATTCAGAACAGAAATGCGGAGACATTTCTTTAGCCAGAGAGTGATGGGCCTGTGGAATTCATTGCCGCAGAGTGTAGTGGAGGCTGGGAGGCTAAATGTCTTCAATGCAGAAATTGATAAATTCTTGATGTCACAAGGAATTAAGGGCTACGGGGAGAATGCGGGTAAGTGGAGTTGAAATGACCATCAGCCATGATTGAATAGCGGAGTGAACTCGACGGGCCGGATGGCCTTATTTCCGCTCCTATGTCTTATCGTCTTATGAACATCATGAGTTTACGTTTATGTACCAACCTCTTATATTTGACAATAGTATTACTGAAAGTTTAAGGAGCAGAAATAGGAAACTGAATCCATCGTGTCCGTACCTCATAAAGAGGCACATAGGCTCTCATATCCTTGGATTGTTAAGGCAGAACTTCTAATCTTGAGTCAAATTTTGTCCTATGCTGCTTTTTAAAGCTGTTTCAGGCCTTAATTCCTGAGCTTTCGTCAAAGCAAGTTGATATCATTAAGTAGTAAAATTCTAGAAAACACTGTCGTTCTGAACCTGTCGTTCTGAATCAGCTCCGGCTGTGTCTTTGGATTTGATGCATTAATTCTTACTTCATCTCTCCACAGATGATACACGACCTGCTGAGATTTTCCAGTAGCCTTTGTTGCTATTTCTAATTGTCAGTGCTAATAATATCTCGCTTTATGAATATTT
>NW_025116053.1:0-1016 GCF_004010195.1 Chiloscyllium plagiosum
TATATAGTATTCTAAATGTGG
Source organism: Chiloscyllium plagiosum (assembly GCF_004010195.1). Lineage (NCBI taxonomy): Eukaryota > Metazoa > Chordata > Chondrichthyes > Orectolobiformes > Hemiscylliidae > Chiloscyllium > Chiloscyllium plagiosum. Next base: position 22 of record NW_025116053.1, read on the forward strand.
CTAAACCAATGTCTTGTACAATTTTAACATGACTTGCCAGCTCTTATACTCAATACGCCGTCCAGTGAAGGCAAGCAAACCATATGCCTTCTTGACTACTGTATCCATCTGTGCAGCAACCTTCAGAGTACCATGGACCTGCACTCTCAGATCTCTGTGCTCAACAACTTTTCTCAAGGCTCTTCCGTTCATTGTATAATTCGCTCTAGAATTAGTCTTGCCTACATGCATTACCTCACATTTGTCTGGATTGAAAACCATCTGCCACTTTCCGCCCAAATCTCCAGTCCCTCTATATCCTCCTGCATTCTCTGACAGTCCCTTATGCTTTCTGCTACTCCAACAATCTTCGTGTCATCTGCAAACTTGCTGATCATACCAACAGTGCCCTCTTCTAGATCATTTATTTATTTTACAAACAACAGTTGCCCCAACAATGACCCCTGTGGATCACCACTGGTCACCTTTCACCATTTCGAGAAACTCCCTACAAATACTCCTCTCTGTCTCCTGTTTCTCAACCAGTTCTTTATCCACCTAGTGAGAATACCCTGCACACCATATGACTTCAATTTCTCCATTAGTCTACAATGGGGAACCTTATCAAACGCCTTACTAAAGTCCATGTATATGACATGTACAGCCCTTCTTTCATCTAGCAAATTGCTCACTTCCTCAAAGAACTCAATTAAGTTGGTAAGGCACGATCTCCCCTGCACAAAACCATTTTGTCTATCACTGTAAACCCATTCTTTTCTAAGTATAAGTAGATCCTATCCCTTAGTACCTTCTCCAGCAATTTTCCCACCACTGACGACATGCACACTCGTCTTTGGTTACCCAGAATATTCCTACTACCCTTCTTGTACAGGAGGACAACATAAGCTACCCTCCAATCCTCCGGCACCTCACCTGTATTTAAGGATTCCACAAAGATATCTGTCAGGGCCCAGCTATTTCCCGTCTCGCCTCCCTCAGCAACTTGGGATAGATCC
>NW_025116054.1:0-1016 GCF_004010195.1 Chiloscyllium plagiosum
CACTGCTCTGGGATACGCTTCCTCTCACTGCTCCAGGACAAGCTTCCCCTCACTGCTCAGGGATACGCTTCCTCTCACTGCTCCGGGACAAGCTTCGCCTCACTGCTCCACAACTCGCTTCCTCTCACTGCTCTGTGATTAGCTTCCCCTCACTGCTCTGGGACACGCTTCCCCACCGCTGCTCCAGGACATGCTTCCCCTCACTGCTCTGGGACACATTTCCCCCCACTACTCTGGGACACACTTCCTCTCTCTGCTCCGTGACGTGCATTCTCTCACTGTTCTCTGGGACATGCTTTGCCTCAGTCTACACCGGGACACCCTTCAATTCATGGTATTCTGGGACACACTTTCCCTTGTGCTGCTCTGTGACACATTTCCCCTTGCAGTGCTCCAGGACATGCTTCCCCTTGCTGCTCCAGGACAAGCTTTCCTTCATGCTGCTCTGAAGGCAGCTTCCCTGGTGCTGTTCTGGGGACTGCTACAATGATGGAAATTAAAAGAAAGAAATAGAACAGATGGAGCAGTGGAGCTCCAGCTGGGGTGTTCTACTCTGCTGCCATCTTGCCACAAATAAATATTAATCATTAAAGTATAATTGTTTCTGAAGAGTATCTTTTACATGCAGTGCCTCAATGTGATCTACATACCAAATCCCACAAACATGCTGAAACCTCCCTGCAATTCCATCTTTCTATTTGTGTAATGTGAAGACCTCTCTGAAAACTAAAAACTCACTATTCCTGGAAGATTGAAAAAAATCTGTCTCCTGATTGGTGCGTTTAAATCAGTAAACAAGCTATATTTTTGCACCAATCTTGAATTGGCTTTTGTGCCAATGAAATTAGAATGAGATGAAAGATGTTCCATCTTACCATGTGCAGGAGAACAGGAGTATCAGGAGGCGATTACTGCAATTGCTGTGATAGAGCCCATAGATCAGATGCTCGTAATGTTTCTGAAGTTGATGCTTGGTCGAGTGTTAGTGTTGCTAACTGGCATTTGTTCTATTGTCA
>NW_025116055.1:0-1016 GCF_004010195.1 Chiloscyllium plagiosum
ATTATTCTAACAACACAGTGAGAATATCAATGTAGTACCACAGTGAGAATATTATTGTAACAACACAGTGAGAATATCAATGTCGTGCCACAGTGAGAATATTATTGTAACAGCACAGTGAGAATATCAATGTCTTATCACCGTGAGAATATTATTGTAACAACACAGTGAGAATATCAATGTCGTGCCACAGTGAGATTATTATTGTAACAACACAGTGAGAATATCAATGTCATACCACAATGAGATTATTATTGTAACAACACAGTGAGAATATCAATGTCGTACCACACTGTGAATATTATTGTAACAGCACAGTGAGAATATCAATGCAATACCACAGAGATTATCAAAGTAATAGCACAAGAGAATATCAATGTAACAGCATCAAAAATAGCTATATAATATGACAGAGAATATCGATGCAATATCCCAGAGAATCTCAATGTTATACCACAGAGGAACATCAGTGTAATAGCAGAGAGAGAGAGCAAAGAACATTACAGCAGAGTACAGGAACTTTGGCCTTCAATGTTGCGCTGACCTGTGAAACCAATCTGAAGCCCATCTCACCTACACTATTCCATTCTTGTTCATATGCCTATCTAATGATCATTTAAATGCCTGTGAAGTTGGCGAGTCTTCAACTGCTGCAGGCAGTGCATTCCATGCCTCTACTTCTCTCTGAGTAAGAAACGACTTCTGACATCTGTCCTATGCCTATCACCCCTCAACTTGAAGCTACACCCCCTTTGTGCTAACCATCACCAACCTAGGAAAAAGGCTCTCCCTGTCCACCCGATCTAACCCTCTGATTATCGCATATGTCTCAATTAAGCCTTCTTCTCTCTAACGAAAACAGCCTCAAGTCATAGAGTCACAGCCCTCAACTTTCCTCGTAAGATCTTTCTCATAAGAGAGAATATCAATGTAATAACACAGGGAGAATATCATTGCTGTTATCAATGTCTACTGCTGTTTGTTAACTATATCAATGATTCGGATGAGAATGTACA
>NW_025116056.1:0-1016 GCF_004010195.1 Chiloscyllium plagiosum
ACTTGAGAATATTGTGAGGGATAAGATGCACATAGATTTGGAAAACAGGGATTTATTAGGAATAGTAAGCATGCTTTGTGAGTGGAAGTTCACGCCTGACGAATTTGTTGAAGTTCTTTGGTAACGTGACCAGGAAGGTTGACTAGGGCGGGCGTTAGACGTCGAAACGTGTGGTCCTGGAAAAGCACAACAGGTCAGGCAGCAGCGGAGGGGCAGGAGAATCCATGTAGCTGTCTGGGATAGAGAGGCCCCAACAGTCATTACTCTCTGAGAGAAGGAAACACTCCCCAAACATATACCCTGACCTATTGACATGAACAGAAGATATGAACGCAGCGTCAGAGTGACTTTGCCCTAACATTACGGCAGGCTTTGAATGATCAAGGTGTTCAGGCGCCTGAACGAGATTGAACTTAATGAGAATCAGGTGTAAACTCCGCACTGGTTGGGTCATTCTGAATACAATGTGGTAGGTGGACATGAATCCTCTCAGTCCCTGGATATCTCTGTAGGGAGTCCTCTGGGAAACTTTCTCGACGCAAACAACTTCAGCTCCTTCATCAATGTCTTTCCCTCCATCATAGATCAGAATGGGGATGTTCTGTGAACATCACACAATGTTCAGAAAATGTGTCACCTCATCAGTTGCTAAAATATCAAACCTAGACAACATTTAAGCTTCAGCTGTTGAAATGTCGGCAACATTCATGTAACAGTGCGGACAGACTTTGCACATTTCCATGGTAAAAATAAAGAAGCTCATGCATCTCAAGCTGGTTTCAGAGGAATATGAGAAAGCCATTCGGCCATCATAACTATTGGATAAGAAGAGACACAGCCCATTCGCTTTCTCCGGCCTACTGCACTGGAAGAGATTTTGAAAACAAATCTGCAAATGTTGAAATCCAAAGTAGACAGACAGAAGGCTAAAGGTTACAACAAGCCAGGCAGCATCAGCAGGTGGAGGAGACAACGCCTTGGGTATAACTCTTCTTCAGGACTGGGGGTAGCGGTAA
>NW_025116057.1:0-1016 GCF_004010195.1 Chiloscyllium plagiosum
TTCAATTGCATACCCTGTGCTTTGTTACATATTCAAATTTTCCTTACATTTTCCCATATATCTTGTCATACTTCAAATGAAATATCCTATCCTAGCTCACGATTCCACATCCTAGAGAGTCCCTCCACATGCCCTAAGGTACGTCCCTTCTGTAAATGATACGACGTACTAACTGAAAGAGCGCCTGTACACCAGAGTACTCTTTATTCCACATTTGACCTGTAATGCTGAGCCAGGAGCGTGGTATTCCTCTGTTTATAATCCCTTCGCTGAAAGTACCGGAAAAGGCCCCCATTAGAAATGCATATTTCTGACTTAGCTGGCTAAATGACATCAAGACCTAACCCTGAAATAAATCTCTCAGACAGAAGATTCCCTTATTCTCCCATGACTTAAAGCCGGAGTCCATTGCCCCAGGTTTAAATCCTTGGGCTGCCACCAGTGGGGTAATCAGTGAGCCAATTGCCCTTGTCTTGCCTCATTATCCTCCAGGCTTTCACTGTATTTAAAATGATTGTACTGTTACACTGCTCAGTCTCGGATTTCATCTTATCAATGAATAATAGATTAACTCGGGGACATCTCGACTGCAATGCTTCAACGTCAAGCAAAATCGACCCCGAGTCCCCCCGTACCCAGTCACCCACATATGCTAAGAAAGCGCTTATTTCATATCTCTTCAAGTCCAAAAGGTCCACTCCTCCTCACCCTGTGAGAGCTGCAATTTGGTAAACTTGTAATACTCATCTGGGTAGCAACAACAGGAGCATTCTCATGGGGTACAACAGGCGAGGAAGAACATTCATTTTAATCAGAGCTATTCGGCCTAACCATGATAACGGTAATCCGTCCCACCGCTGCAAATCCTGCTTTATCCTCTCCAGTAATTGTATATAGTTAGCTTTATACAGCTGGTGGAATGCAGGGGTAATAAAAATTCCCTAATACAAAAACCCTTTTTACGACCATCTAAACAGGAACTGCATTCCATCCTTCAGATCAGGCACCTCCACTAT
>NW_025116058.1:0-1016 GCF_004010195.1 Chiloscyllium plagiosum
TACTCCTGTTTCTATTTTTTTTTTTTTTTCAGCCATGTGTTGAGTAGCTGAGGTCCAACCCCTGATCCTTCAGTACCCCACTGGTCATTGCCTCTTATTTGGATAAGACTTTTGTTCAAACTGTCTGCTTGTCAAGCAGTTCTCTATTCATGCCAGTACACTCTTAATCCCATGGATTTTAATTTTTAGTCTTTGTGGAACCTTGTCAAAAGCCTTCCCAAATCCAAGTAAACCACATTCATTGGCTTACCCTTTGCTAGTTGCAATGCAAATTTTTGGGAGACTAAGCACAAATTTTATATCTAGTTGATCCTGTTGGATCTTGGCTCAACTAGCTCTTTATGGACTGTAGTGTATCTTCTCCTGGACAGGGAATTACACTGATTAGCTATTCTCCCCTCTGCCTATTTAAATAGTGGGGCTACTTTAGCAACCGTCCAAACAGTAGACTGTTTCCGTCTATAGAATCTTGGAAGGTGACCACCAATGATATCCAGTATTTCTTGGGCCACTTAGCTATTTTGGGATGTAGATAATCAGGCCCTGAGGATTAATCTGGAGAAGGATATTAGCAGAATGAATCCTGGGCTGATGGGATGAAGGGAGACTGTATTGGTTAGAATTACATCCACTGGAGTTTTATCCACTTTCCTGACAATTTCCCTGTTTCTCTTTTAGTTCCATCCTCTCACTAGACACTGTTCCCCAACCATTTGGGAGATTTCTTCCTGTTTTGAAGACATAAACAAAGTATGAATTTGATTTGTTTGCCATCTTTATTCCTCATTGTAACTTCCTCTGACTGTAAGAGGCCTACATTTGACTTCACCAACCTTTTTTCTATCAGTATGTGAAGAGAAACATTTTGCAATTTGTGTTCCATACATTCTTGCTTTAGTGCCCTTTGGCAGAGAAATTATAATGTGGATAGATAAGGTTTTCCACTTTGGAAATGAAGACAAGGCAAATATCTGGTGATAGTCAGATGTACAGCATGGAAACAGACCCTTTGGTCC
>NW_025116059.1:0-1016 GCF_004010195.1 Chiloscyllium plagiosum
TACAATCTTATTTTCCACAATCACCTGATGAAGGAGCATCACTCCGAAAGCCAGTGCTCCAAATAAACCTGCTGGACTATAACCTGGTGTTGTGTGATTTTTAACCGCATGCTAGCAGCAGTGATGGAATTTCACTTCAAATTAATCACTGTCTAATTTCCAGACTCTCCATTACAAAATAGAGGATTGTAAAACTGATTGTAAAAGGAGTCCTTCTTTTAATGGACGGAATTAAAGAAGAAGTTTTTTTGGTAATACAACCAAACAGTTCTTCAACACACTATGTCAGTGACAGAGAAAGGCAGATTACAGAGAAAAGCAAGCAATTAGAAAGGTGGAATGTTCAACATAAATACATTTACAGACAATCTCAGGATGGTGAATAGGTTCTGTTCTGGAATCTTCCACAAGTTAATTTGTATGCAAGTCAGAACACAATGCAGGGAAATGCAAAACAGCTGTTCATAACCACAGGGGATGTTTGTATATGGGGCCTTAACAATCAAACCCCTGGTTGGGATTGCACTTGTAAATACCAGCTTTTGTAAATCAGATGCTTGCAAATCGAGGACTTTTTACATTAGATTAGATTACTTACAAGTGTGGAAATAGGCCCTTCAGCCTAACAGGTCCACATCGACCCTCTGAAGAGCAAACCACGCAGACCCATTCCCCTACATTTACCCCTTCACCTAACACTAGGGGCAATTTAGCATGGCCAATTCACTTAACCTGCACATTTTTGGACTGTGGGAGGAAACCGGAGCACCCAGAGGAAACCCACGCAGACACGGGAAGAACGTGTAAACTCCACACAGACAGTTGCCTGAGGCGTGAATTGAACCCGGGTCTCTGGCGCTGTGAGGCAGCAGTGCTAACCACTGTGTCACTGTGCCACCCATTGAGCCACTGTGCCACCCATTTTTATTTTAAGAATTGCTCTCTGAATAATGACTCCCTCTTTCCTTAATATGATCCTGACCCAGGATCATAGCACTGTTAGCACTGTTGCCTCA
>NW_025116060.1:0-1016 GCF_004010195.1 Chiloscyllium plagiosum
TTGGTAAGGACAAATCTCTCATTTAAATTGTTGTAATGTGTTAAAGACACATATGGGTGGTTTGTAATTCTTAAAGCCTTGATAAACGGAGAAGAATATGGCATTTTAAATGTTTATTGTCCCCCAGCTCATCCTCTTAAATTCTTGGTAGATGCTTTTTCTAAACTGGTAAGTCTCAAGTCTCGGCACATCATTATAGGGGGAGATTTTAACTGCCTCATGGACCCCACAGTAGATAGGTTGCCTAAAGGTCACTCGATACCCTCTGCACAAACTAAACAATTATTGGGTTTGTGTGGGGAATTAGGATTGGTGGACGTCTGGAGGTGTCTCCACCCTACAGGTAGGGATTTCACGTTTTTCTCCAATCTTCACAGATGTCACACAAGGATTGATTTTTTTCTGACCCCTGTGGTAACCCTGGATCTGGTGGCATCCTGTACGATTGGTAATATTGCCATCTCTGATCATGCTCCAGTGTACCTCATGGTTAGAATTAAGGATGTTACAGTGGATTCAAGGTACTGGCGAATATACCCCTTTATTCTCATGGACAGCAAGTTTGTGGAGTATTTCTCTAGGGAATTTCGGGCATTCCTAAACAACAACATAGGCTCAATTGATAGCTCATCTGTTCTCTGGGAAACTGCCAAAGCTTATGCAAGAGGTTTCGTTATTTCATATTCCACCAGTAGGAAGCGACAGAAGGGTGAGCAGCAATGTCTCCTTGAAGCATGGTTGAAGGCAGCCGAGAAGGCCTATTTTGACAGCCCTCGTTGGTCAAAATACAGAGGATTACGGCACTGCGGTCTGCACTAAATTCCGTGCTCACGCAGACGGCAAAGAAGGAGCTGGCTTTTGCAAAGCAAAGGTTATATGAGCATGGTGACAAGCCAGGCAAATACTTAGCATATCTTGCCAGAAAGAGAAGTGCCCCACAAACCACTACAGCGATTAGGGAAGGGTCTTGGAACCTAATATGCGATTCTAAAAAGATTAATGTGGCGGTCCAGAGA
>NW_025116061.1:0-1016 GCF_004010195.1 Chiloscyllium plagiosum
GATATTCCTCTTAGGGTTGGTGTGACTCAATGGCTGAATGCCATTCTTCCACACTGTAAGAATTCTAGTAGGTTCACTGATGTATCTGGATGGACAGTGACAATAAGGGGGTGGTCAGTGATGTATCTGGATGGACAATGACAATATGTGGGTGGTCAGTGATGTATCTGGATGGACAGTGACAATATGTGGGTGGTCAGTGACGTATCTGGATGGACCGTGACAATACGCGGGTGGTCATTGATGTATCTGGATCGACAGAGACAATACGTGGGTGGTCATTGATGTATCTGGATCGACAGTGACAATTAGTGGGTGGTCAGTGATGGATCTGGATGGACAGTGACAATAAGTGGGTGGTCAGTGATGTACCTGGATGAACCGTGACAATATGCGGGTGGTCTGTGATGTATCTGGATGGACAGTGACAATAAGTGAGTGGTCAGAGATGTATCTGGATGGATAGTGACAATATGTGGGTGGTCAGTGATGTATTTGGATGGACAGTGACAATACGTGGGTGGTCAGTGACGTATCTGGATGGACAGTGACAATACGTTTGGTTGAACAGTGACAATAAGTGGGTGGTCAGTGATGTATCTGGATTGACAGTGACAATTAGTGGGTGGTCAGTGATGTATCTGGATGTAAAGTGACAATACGAGGGTGGTCAGTGATGTTCCTGGATGGACAGTGACAATAAGTGGGTGGTCAGTGATGTACCTGGATGGACAGTGACAATATGTGGGTGGTCAGTGATGAATCTGGATGGACAGTGACAATATGTGGGTCGTCACTGATGTACCTGGATGGACAGTGACTATAAGGGGGTGGTCAGAGATGTATCTGGATCGACTGTGACAATATGTTTCTGGTCCCTGATGTATCAGGATGAACAATGACATTTAGTGGGTGGTCACTGATGTATCTGGATGGACAGTGACAATAAGTGTAAGGTCAGTAATGTATCTGGATTGACTGTGAGAATATGTGGCTGGTGAGTGATGTATCTCGAT
>NW_025116062.1:0-1016 GCF_004010195.1 Chiloscyllium plagiosum
ACCAGAATCCCGCTCTAGGCTACACCAGCCCACGCCATGCTGCTACCAGAATCCTGCTCTGGGCCACACCAGCCCACACTGTGCTGTTACCAGAATCCCGCTCGGGGATACAACAGCCCACGCCATGCTGCTACCAGAATCCAGATTTGACCTACTGCAGCCCACGCCGTGCTGCTACCAGAATCCGGCTCTCGGCTACACCAGCCCACGTCACGCAGCAACTAGAATCCTGCTCCGGGCTATACCAGCCCACGCCATGCTGCTACCAGAGTTCTGCTCAGGGCTACAACAGCCCACACCATGCTGCGACGAGAATCCCGTTCTGGCCAAACCAGCCCATACTGTGCTGCTACCAGAATCCCGCTCCGGGATACAACAGCCCACACCACGCTGCTACCAGAATTCAGCTCTGGGCTACATCAGCCCACGCAGTGCTGCTGCCAGAATCCTGCTTGGGCTACACCAGCCCACGCCATGCTGCGACCAGAATCCTGCTCTGGGCCACACCAGCCCACACTGTGCTGTTACCAGAATCCGGCTCTGGGATACAACAGCCCATGCCATGCTGCTACCAGAATCCAGATTTGACCTACTGCAGCCCACGCCGTGCTGCTGCCAGAATCCAGCTCTGGGCTACACCAGCCCATGCCATGCTGCTACCAGAATCCAGATTTGACCTACTGCAGCCCACACCGTGCTGGTGCCAGAATCCAGCTCTGGGCTACACCAGCCCATGCCATGCTGTTACCAGAATCCAGCTCCGGGCTACACCAGCCCACACCATGCTGTTACCAGAACCTTGCTCTGGGCTACACCAGCACACGCCATGCTGCTACCTGAATCCTGCACCGGGCTACACCAGCCCACACCATGCTGTTACCAGAATCCTGCTCTGGGCTACACTAGCCCACATCTAGCTGCTATCAAATCCTGCTTGGGGCTACACCAGCCCACACCATCCTGCTACGAGAATCCCGCTCTTGGATACAACAGCCGACACCATGTGGCTAACAGAA
>NW_025116063.1:0-1016 GCF_004010195.1 Chiloscyllium plagiosum
TGGAGTTGGAATGGACAGAATTTCAGGCAGCATCTGTAGAGCAGGGCACTCGACATTTGGGGGTAAGGGGGCTGATCGATAGATAATTGGAATGGAGATTTGAGCGGGGGATGGTAGCTCGAAAGGCGAATGTTGGAGGTGGTGTTGGGATATGATGATTTATCAGAGGGGAGGGTGCAGCTGATGTTGGACATTTCAAGAAGATGATGTTAAGACGAAGGTTTGGTTCTGGCATAAAGTGTTGTTTTTTTTAAAAAACTTAACTTTATATGTTTATATCTGTATAAAAATATTTACTATATTTTGAGTGTCCCTTTGAAGTGTCCCCCTGAAGGGGGCGGGTGGAGGACGTCTAGGAGTGTCAAGTCCTTGTTGAAATGGTAGAGGGTTTTATTGGATTCTGCCAGAGGGTCGCAGTTTTCTTTAGTGCCTTCACCCCACCGCCTGTGTCTGACCACTTCACTCACCCCCCCACCCACTTCCCAAGGAAATGCAAGTCCTTTGCTTCCTCCACCGCCAAATCTTAACGAGTCGTCACCTGGAGGACAATCTAATTGACTTCCACCTTGCCAGTCTCCTAACACACTTGAATCAATGTCTATTTCACCAGTATACTCATCTCCACTCACACCACCTAATGCAGGATCCAACCCTCTCTCTTGTGGTCGCTCACTTGGACTGTTCGAGCTTTTCAGCTTCCTTTACACCTGTCCACTGCACCCTCCGCTCCAGTCTGACACCGCTATCCACCAACATCTATGAACATCTCTCGACTTCCACACTCCCATATCACAGGACTCAGCCCCTCCTATTTATCTTTTAGCTCCTTGTTCCTATCCCCTACATTGTTGATTAAGAGCTTATGCTCGAAACATCAACTCTACCGCTCCTCAGACGCTGCCTGATCTGCAGGCGTTTATCCGCACCACAATATTTGACTATACAATGTGAGAGAGATGAGTGAAAATTTAGTGATTTCCTTATTTCTGCTCTCGTCGTGTGATCATATCTTAATG
>NW_025116064.1:0-1016 GCF_004010195.1 Chiloscyllium plagiosum
CACAAGTCAAGTTAAGAAAGCCGGGATGTCTCGTAAGACTGCGCGGAAGACAACAATTGTAATTCTAGGCGGGGAGGCTGAATTATGAATTCGCTAATAGCCTCATCTAAGCGATGGTGCAGTCCACGCCAACGCCTGTGTCTGTGGCGCAATTGGTCAGCGCGTTCGGCTGTTAACCGAAAGGTTGGTGGTTCGAGCCCACCCAGGGGCGGTGTGTTCGCTTTTCCTCCTTGACTTCGAAGATGAACGCTTTTAATGGGGTCAGGAAAATGTTCCCCAAACGGAAATCCTCTCCACAAAGGGGTTTCTGAATTGAATTAATGTCTAACGTCAGGGACTGTGGATTCTGAGAAGCCGAGACAAAAAGAGAAACTCGGCAGCTTGACAGTACCTGTCGGAGAAAACAGAATTTTGAAATGTTGTCTCTGATTCTCTTTCCACAGATGTTGCCTGACCTGCTGAGTTCCTCCTGAAATTTCTAGTTATGTTCTTAACGGAAAGTTCATTTCACCTTTTGGGATCAAACACCTAGACTCGCCATGTGCAGATATTTAAACCTTTCGAATCACTGTGAAGTGATTGGATTCAAACAAACTCTGCGATGATTCACTCTTTCTCAGTTCCACAGGCAGACAGACCTGGGAAGTGAAGTTGTCAGTGTGGTTCTGTATTCGTGGGCCAACTGGTTAATGCGATGGACTTGAAATCCATTGCGGTTTCCCCACGCAGGTGTGAACCCTGTCGAGTACAAAATGAGAAATGTCGTCGAAAAGAAAGGGAGCTTGCTCCCCGGCTTCTTCTTTAAGATTCAAATCAGTGGAGGGGGAAAAGTATTTCACTCACATTGGGACTGGTGGGAATCTGCAACCCACTGCCTGTGCGGGTGGAACAAGCAGATACCCGCACAGCTTCGTTTGAGGCTGTGAGCAAAGTGTTTGGAAATGAGATGAGAACAGTGAGGGGCTTGAAATCGTGATCGAAACGAAGCAGGCACCTGAGGACAAGGGTGTTTCCTT
>NW_025116065.1:0-1016 GCF_004010195.1 Chiloscyllium plagiosum
TCTAGCTTCCCGGAGCAGCCTTGGATTAATCAGGTCTCGCCCTGGATACTTATCAATCTTAATGTTTTCCAAAATTTCTAACACATCAACGATATCAATCTTCATCTGGTCAACACTGTATCCCAGCTCCTGTAAGTTTTCATTTGCAAAAATCCGAAACAAAAAACTCTTTTAGGTCTTCCCCAGTTGCTCAGATTCCACGCAGAAGTTATCCACACAACACTGATCGACCCTACCTTCTCCCTGATCATTCTCTTATTCCTCACGCGTGCCTTTGTGTTCTCCCTAATCCTTCTTGCCAAGACTTTTTCGTGCCCTCTCCTGGCTTTCCTCACTCCAATTCTGAGGTCCTTTCTAGCTAGCCTGTAATCCTCTAAAGCTGTGCCAAATCCTTGCTAACTCCAGCTTACGTAAGCTGCCGTCTTCCTTTTGACGAGAAGTTCATCTGTTCTCGTCATCCAAGGTTCCTTATTCTTACCCCTTCTTATCTGTTTCAGAGGAACAAATTTGTGCATCACTCTCAACAACTGCTCTTCAAATAGTCTCCACATGTCTGTTGTGCTCTTTCTGTGGAACAATTGTTCCAGTCTGTACTTCCCAACTGCTGTCTGATAGCGTCATAATGTTCTTTTCCCCAATTAAATATATTCCTCGGTACGGGCTCCTTTCACTCTCCAAGACTATGCTAAATGTGAGGCACTTATGATAACTTTCACCAAAGTGCTCTCACACCATTAGATTTGACACCTGTCCTGCCTCGTTGCAGAACACAAAATCCAATTTGGCCTCTCCCCTCGTCGGTCTATCTATATACTGAGTAAGAAAACGCTCCTGGACACACCTGACAAAAAATGCTCCATCTAGCCCATCTGCACTTAGGAGGTTGCAGTCGATATTGGGTAAGTTCAAATGACCCATAACAACAACCCTGCTACTTCTGCATTTTTCCAGAATCTGCTCGCCGTCCTGCCTCGTTGCAGAATACGAAATCCAATTTGGCCTCTCCCCTCGTCGGT
>NW_025116066.1:0-765 GCF_004010195.1 Chiloscyllium plagiosum
GGGTGTAGGACCATGGCCGGGTGTGGGACCATGGGCGGGTGTGGGACCATGATCGGTTGTAGGACCATGACCGGGTGTGGGACCATAACCGGGTGTGGGACCATGACATGGTGTGGGACCATGGCCGGGTGTGGGACCATGACCGGGTGTGGGACCATGGCTGGGTGTTGGACCATGGCCGGGTTGAGGACCATGACCGGGTGAGGGACTATGACCGGGTGTGGGACCATGGCTTGGTGTGGGACCATGGCCAGATGTAGGACCATGACTGGGTGTAGGACCATGGCCGGGTGTGGGACCATGGCCGGGTGTGGGACCATGACCAGGTGTAGGACCATTACCGGGTGTGGGACCATGACCGGGTGTAGGACCATGACCGGGTGTGGTACCATGGCCAGGTGTAGGACCATGGCCGGGTGTAAGACCATGACCGGGTGTGGGACCATGACCGGGTGTGGGACCATGTCGGGGTGTGGGACCATGGCCGGGTGTGGGACCATGGTCGGGTGTAGGACCATGTCGGGATGTGGGACCATGGTCGGGTGTAGGACCATGACCGGGTGTGGGACCATGGCCGGGTGTGTGACCATGACCGGGTGTAGGACCATGGCCGGGTGAGGGACCATGACTGGGTGTGGGACCATGGCTGGGTGTGGGACCATGGCCGGGTGTGGGGCCTTGGCTTGGTGTGGGACCATGGCCGGATGTGGGACCATGACCGGGTGTAGGACCATGACCGGGTGTGGGACCATGACCGGGTGTGGG
>NW_025116066.1:817-1016 GCF_004010195.1 Chiloscyllium plagiosum
ACCGGGTGTAGCACCATGACCGGGTGTGGGACCATGACCGGGTGTGGAACTACTGCCGGATGTAGGACCATGGCCGGGTTGAGGACCATGAGCGGGTGTAGGACCATGGCCGGGTGTAGGACCATGGCCGGGTGTGGGACCATGACCGGGTGTGGGGCCATGGCCCGGTGTGGGACCATGACCGGGTGTAGGACCATGG
>NW_025116067.1:0-1016 GCF_004010195.1 Chiloscyllium plagiosum
ATGTGCAAACTCAACACAGACACAGGGAGAATGTGCAACCTCCACACAGACACGTGGTGAAAGTGCAAACTCCACACAGACACAGGGAGAATGAGCAAACACCACACGGACATGGGGAGACAGTAAAAACGCCACACAGACATGGGGAGAATGTGCAAACCCCACACAGACATGGGTAGAATGTGCAAACTCCACAAAGACACGGGGAGAATGTGCAAACACATCACAGACACGGGGAGAATGTGCAAACACATCACAGACTCGGGGAGAATGTGCAAACACCACGCAGACACGGGTAGAATGTGCAAACTCCACAAAGACACGGAGAGAATGTGCAAACACATCACAGACACGGGGAGAATGTGCATACTCCACACAAACACAGGGAGAATATGCAAACGCCCCACAGACATAGGGAGAATGTGCAAACTCCACACCGACACGTGGAGAATGTGCAAACTCTACGCAGACACGGGGAGAATTTGCAAACTTCTCACAGACATGGGGAGAATGTGGAAACTCCACACGGACATGGGGAGAATGTGCAAACGCCACACAGACACAGGCAGATGTGCAAACTCAACGTAGACACGGGGAGAATTTGCAAACTCCACACAGACACAGGGAGAATGTGCAACCTCTACACAGACACAGGGAGAATGTGCAAACTTCACACAGACACGGGGAGAATGTGCATCGTCCACACATACACAGAGAGAATGTTCAAACTCAACACAGAAACACGGAGAATGTGCACACTCTATACGGACATGGGGAGAATGTGCAAATGCCACACAGACACGGGGAGAATGTGCAAACTCCACACGGACACGGGGAGAATGTGCAAACTCCACACAGACACAGGGAAAATCTGAAATCTCCACACAGACACGGGGAGAATGTGCAAACTCCACACAATCACGGGGAAAATGTGCAAACTCCACACAGACACGGGGAGAATGGGCAAACTGCACACAAACACATGCAAAATGTGCAAACTCCATACAGGCACGTGG
>NW_025116068.1:0-1016 GCF_004010195.1 Chiloscyllium plagiosum
CCACCACACATGTTATTCACCACTGCCCATGCTATTCACCACTGCACTTGCTATTCACCACTGCACATGGTATTCACCCCCACCCATGCTATTCACCACTGCACATGCTATTCACCACAACCCATGCTACTCACCCATGCTACTCACCACTGCCCATGCTATTCACCACTACCCATGCTATTCTCCACTGCCCAAGCTATTCACCACTGTC
The DNA here is from genome assembly GCF_004010195.1 of Chiloscyllium plagiosum. Lineage (NCBI taxonomy): Eukaryota > Metazoa > Chordata > Chondrichthyes > Orectolobiformes > Hemiscylliidae > Chiloscyllium > Chiloscyllium plagiosum. The sequence continues at coordinate 212 of NW_025116068.1, forward strand.
CATGCTATTCACCCCTTCGCATGCTATTCCCCACTATCCATGTTATTCACGACTGCCAATGCTATTCACCACTGCCCAAGCTATTCACCACCACCCATGCTATTCACACTCCCAAAGCTATACACCACTGCCCATGCAATTCTCCACTGTCCATGCTATTCACCACTAACCATGTTATTCACCACTTCCCCACTCCCATGCTACTCACCACTGCCCATGCTATTCAACACTCTCATAGCGATTCACCACTGCCCAAGCTATTCACCACCACCCATGCTATTCACCACTGCCCAAGCTATTCACCACAACCATGCTATTCACCACTCCCCATGCTATTCACCACTGCCCAAGCTATTCACCACTGCCCAAGCTATTCACCATTGCCCATGCTATTCACTACTACCCTTGCTATTCACCACTGCCCAAGCTATTCACCACTGTACATGCTATCCACCACCACCCGTGCTATTCACCACTCCCCATGATATTCACCACTGCACATACTATTCACCATTGTCCATGCTATTCACCACGACACATGCTATTCTCCACTGCACATGGTATTCACCCCCACCCATGCTATTCAATACTGCACATGCTATTCACCACAACCCATGCTACTCACCACTGCACATGCTATTCACCACTGCGCAAGCCATTCACCATTGCCCATGCTATTCACTATTACCCTTGCTATTCACCACAGCCCATGCTCTTCACCACTGCCCATGCTATTCTGCACTGCCCATGCTATTCACCATTGCCATTGCCAAATGTGTTGCTGGAAAAGCGCAGCAGGTCAGGT
>NW_025116069.1:0-1016 GCF_004010195.1 Chiloscyllium plagiosum
CCCTCTGATGGTGTGGTGCTCCCTCAGCACTGATTCTCTGCCGGTGTGTCAATCCCTCAGCACTGACCCTCCGGCAGTGCGGCGCTCCCTCAGCACTGACACTCTGATGGTGTGGCACACCCTCTGCACTGACACTCCGACAGTGCTGCACTTCCTCAGCATGGACCCTCTGACAGTGCAGCACTCCCTCAGCACTGACCTTCCGACAGTACAGTACTCCCTCAGCACTGACCCTCTGATGGTGTGGTGCTCCCTCAGCACTGACCCTCTGCCAATGTGACACTCCCTCAGCACTGACCCTCCGACAGTGCGGTGCTTCCTCAGCACTGACCCTCTGACAGTGCGGCATTCCCTCAGCACTGACCCTCTGACAGGGTGGCACTCCCTCAGCACTGACCCTCTGACAGTGCAGCACGCCTTCACCACTGACCCTCTGATGGTGTAGCACTCCCTCAGCACTGACCCTCCAACAGTGTGGTGCTGACTCAGCACTGACCCTCTGACAGTGCAGCACCCCCTCAGCAGTGATTCTTTGACAGTGCATCACTCCCTCAGCACTGACCCTCTGACAGTGCAGCACGCCTTCAGCACTGACCCTCTGATGGAGTGGCACACCCTCAGCACTGACCCTCCGACAGTGTGGTGCTCACTCAGCACTGATCCTCTGATGGTGTGGCACTCCCTCAGCACTGACCCTCTGACAGTGCAGCACGCCTTCAGCACTGACCCTCTGATGGAGTGGCACTCCCTCAGCACTGACCCTCCGACAGTGTGGTGCTCACTCAGCACTGATCCTCTGATGGTGTGGCACTCCCTCAGCACTGACCCTCTGCCAGTGTGACACTCCCTCAGCACTGACCCTCCGATAGTGCGGCACTCCCTCAGCACTGACCCTCTGACAGTGTGGTGCTCACTCAGCACTGACCCTCTGAAAGTGCAGCACGCCCTCAGCACTGATCCTCTGCCGGTGTGGCACTCCCTCAGTACTGACCCTCAAACAGTGCAGCATTCCCTCA
>NW_025116070.1:0-1016 GCF_004010195.1 Chiloscyllium plagiosum
ATTTGCATGGGTATATGAATAGGAAGAGTTTGGTGGGATATGGGCTGGATGCTGGCAGGTGGGTCTAGGTTGGGTTGGGATATCTGGTCGGCATGGACGAGTTCGACTTAATGGTCTGTTTCCATGCTGTACATCTCTATGACTCTATCCATCAAAAGCTTAACCCTCATCCTCCTATTTGGTCACCTTCTGAAAGAACTCTATGAGGTTTGTGAGGCACGATCTACCCGTCACAAAATCGTGTTGAGTATTCCTAATCAGCTTATTCCCTTCTCTCTATCTCTTACAATGTTTTCCAACACTTTATCCACAAAGTCAGGCTCACCGGTCTTTCATGACAAGGAACTGCTATCCTACAGTCTTCCAACAGACACTATTCCTCTGGACAATGACGATATAAAGCTCAAAGCCAAGGGCTCGGCTGTCTCCTCCCAGGCTTCGCAGAGAATTCTAGGATAAATCCCATCTGGCCCATGAGACGTATCTATTTTAACACTTTCCAGAATTGATTACACTTTTCTTTATGAATGTCAGATCTATCTAGTCTCGTGTAAGGAACAATCTCAATAACGTCCACCCATCTCGACAACGTATTCATTCTCCCGACATTGTACTTGTCCCTCGTACGTACCATATCCATGTAAACGTTTCAGTCGCTTCAACACTTTCCTTCTGTCATCTCCTTCAGTTCATACATGGCTGCTTATCTCCAGAATCCCCTCTAGACATGAGTCCACAATTTATTTTCAAAGCCTCTGCCACTCCCTGCAATTCTTCCAATCACTGTAACTACCTGTCATCCCGAGTTAACCTCTGTTTCTCTGTGAAGCCCTTCCATCCTTACAACCCTCTGTCTATCCCCTCTTCCTCCCTCTATGTTCCTGCCTATCTAAATTATCATAGAGTCGCAAAGTTGAACAGCACAGAAACAGACCCTCCACTGCAACTTGTCCTGCCAACCAGATATCCGAAATTAATATAGGTTCATTTTCCAGTATTGGGCCCATATCCCTCCA
>NW_025116071.1:0-1016 GCF_004010195.1 Chiloscyllium plagiosum
CTGGATGCTGAAATAGACACACTTCAAAACAAATGTTGGCTTGTTGGTGCCTTCTTGTGACGCAGAAACCTCATTTCAGATCTCCCTACTCTCAACGTCCTCTATACTCGAACTACAGTTTGGGTTCCAACCCACCTGCTGAATTAGTTTAAGGGAGAGGATGGATTCAGAGGTGAGGGAGTGCAGTTTCTCAACCAATCTGGATTGACATTGAACATGGTCTAATTAAATTATAATTGAAGACAGAGCTGAAAATGTGTTGCTGGAAAAGCGCAGCAGGTCAAGCAGCATCCAAGGAACAGGAGAATCGACGTTTCGGGCATAAGCCCTTCTTCAGGGCTGATGCCCGAAACGTCGATTCTCCTGTTCCTTGGATGTTGCCTGACCTGCTGCGCTTTTCCAGCAACACATTTTCAGCTCTGATCTCCAGCATCTGCAGTCCTCACTTTCCCCTATAATTGAAGACACCCCTTTACAGGCTGGAGCAGACTTGGCAGCAGAACTGATTGTGAACTAACTCTCATCTTTATTGAGACAAAGTGGAGAAGTTTATTTGTTATGAAACACACTACACAGAAACTTTAGAGAGCTATTTACCGTTCGGTCTAGGTTATACTGCTCATTGTTAATAACTACAAATTACAAAGTAAACCGTGAAGGATTGTGGATAATCAAATGTGGAGGACGGGAAAACATGGCTGTAATAGGCTGCTGCTTTTTTGAGGTATTTGAGGTGTTGGGGGTGATGCCCTCCAATTCCAGCAGCAGCAATGACTGTTTTAAATGCTGTTGCATTGTCTTGCAACTTGGGAAAAAATACGTCAATCAACAGCACTTTTAAAAGGGAGAGGAACAGACAAAGGCAGCTCTTGGTGAGGTCAGTGCTGGAGAGTGAGTGAAAAAAATCCACACAGCTAACTGACACAGCAGAGTATCTGCGCAGTTACTGCCTTTGCTGTTTGAATTCATATATCGCTGGACATTGGAGTGCATCTGCAAAAATTAACAAACAGTGA
>NW_025116072.1:0-553 GCF_004010195.1 Chiloscyllium plagiosum
AGAGAGAGAGATGGAGAGATAGTGGGACAGACAGAGAGAAAGAGAGAGAGAGAGGGACAGACAGAGAGAGACGGAAAAGAAAGAGAGAGAGAGATGGAGAGATAGTGGGATAGACAGACAGAGAGATGGAAAGACAGTGGGACAGACAGAGAGAGAGAGAGATGGAGAGACAGTGGGACAGACAGAGAGAGAGAGATGGAGAGACAGTGGGATAGACAGAGAGAGATGGAGAGACAGTGGGACAGACAGAGAGAGCGAGAGAGATGGAGAGACAGTGGGACAGAGAGAGAGAGACAGAGAGAGAGATGGAGAGACAGTGGGACAGAGAGAAAGAGAGAGAGATGGAGAGACAGTGGGACAGACAGAGAGAGAGAGATGGAGAGACAGTGGGACAGAGAGAGCGAGATGGAGAGATAGTGGGATAGACAGAGAGAAAGAGAGAGAGATGGAGAGACAGTGGGACAGAGAGAGAGAGATGGAGAGATAGTGGGATAGACAGAGAGAAAGAGAGAGAGATGGAGAGACAGTGGGACAGAGAGAGAGAGATGGAGAG
>NW_025116072.1:581-1016 GCF_004010195.1 Chiloscyllium plagiosum
ACAGTGGGACAGAGAGAGAGAGAGATGGAGAGACAGTGCGACAGACAGAGAGAGAGAGAGATGGAGAGACAGTGGGACAGAGAGAGAGAGATGGAGTGACAGTGGGACAGACAGAGAGAGAGAGAGATGGAGAGACAGTGGGACAGACAGGAGTGAGGGAACGAGGGAAGAGTGAGGGAATGAGGGAGTGTGTGAGGGAACGAGAGAGAGAGAGAGATGGAGAGACAGTGGGACAGAGAGAGAGAGAGAGAGATGGAGAGACATTGGGACAGACAGAGAGAGATATATGGAGAGATAGTGGGATAGACAGAGAGAGAGAGAGAGAGATGGAGAGACAGTGGGACAGAGAGAGAGAGCGAGAGAGAGAGAGAGATGGAGAGACAGTGGGACAGACAGGGAGTTAGAGATGGAGAGACAGTGGGACAGAGAGAGAGA